>NC_051161.1:61751821-61876152 GCF_013339745.2 Dermacentor silvarum
TCCTGGCATTAATCCCTTTGCGAACAGCCACCTAATGGTCAAGCTATGTCGCCAGACCTGAATAACATTTGTCTACGCTGCCTTGAGCAACACCTCAGATGATAGACATGAGATAAGCACGGATTTCATTTACACCGGTGGAATAAAAAAAAACGGCGCAGTAGACTTGTGTAACCCTGTAGAACCTAGAATGTACGTTCTTTCTGGCATTAGCCCTATGTCTAATAGCCACTTAATGATGAAGCTATACCGCCGGACCTGAAAAACATTTTGGCTATAGCTGAGCTTGAGCAACACCTAGCAGATGATGGACCATGAAGATGACGCGCGGCTCTTCATTAAGGTGGTACGAATAAAAAAAAAAACGACACAGTAGCCTGTGTAACCGTGTAATCACAGTTCAATTTTTAGTGAAGCTGTTCGTTTCCAGCTGTAGCTGTAGGAATTTCAGTTCCACGTACTTTTAAACATTGCACGCGCCTGCAGCGCTTTCGATCAATTGTTTAAGCACTGTTTAGAAAATGTGGTGTGCGGATGGAAATCGCTAGCACATGCCGGTCCGAGCGAAGCAGACCACAAACCCGTATACGCTCAACTGAAACACTATTGTATTCGATCCGTTAGGCCGGCATGCAACATAAGACCGTTCGTTGGTAGCGTGTATGAGGGTAACTATGTATTTGCGCGCAAGCGCCTTGTCACGTAGTACATCGGCGAAACTTTGCGAGCTTTCTCTGCAGCCCAGAAACATTAAAAACCATAGCAGCTATTACAGCGAAGCTGTTAAGGAGCTCACCTTTCGATAATCGCGTCCGGCAATAGAAAAAAAAACTGCTCATTGGCCGTATGCTGTATGTGCGAGTGAAAGCGAGCAAGGGCGAGGGATGCGCGCTTTCACGGGGAGCGAACGCACGGCGGAGAGCAACGCGACTTCCCTTTGGAAGGGGAGTGGTGGGCGTGGAGGGCATTGAGGCACTCTAGATTGTGCGTGCCCGCTCTCCCACTGCGGCGCATGCGCGCAGCCCTGCCGGCCTCTGCTGCCGACTCTCTCTGGGCTCTCGCCCGCCTCTCCCCTAACAGTGTCGACAACGGCGCTTAGCCGTTCGTCACGTAGCCAGCGTTTTGACATCGGTTGTGTGCGGTCACACAAACAATGCGCACAACTGTTGTCGACGGCGGCAGCGTTTTGCCCGCGTTCGCACCGAACGCGCGCGGCGTTGGTGACGTGTTTATGAAGAACGTGCCAGCCTTTGCCGTACACCCTATGGCGGTGTACCGTAGCGACCATAAGGCCATGGTAGCTGTGGTCACTAAATAAATGAAAACCACCGGATCATATATATTTCTCATTCTTTAATTACACCATTACATCTTAATAGTCATAATTGGAAATACATAATTCCTAACATAGTTCAGCTTCACTGGTCTTCCATCTCCACCCCAGTTGAAGGGCTGGCAGTTTTTTTATGGAAACATATTATGAGATTTTCTTCAATAAGATCTACAACTGTCGCATTTCAGACTTTCCGCTTAAAATGACACTTTAAACACTTTAAAAATTAGTTCATTAGCTATTGCTGTTAATTAGCTACGCTCACAGTAACACTTGAGTTGCTCAGGAGGACAAGGAACATGACTAAGTTGGTTGCTTTCTCATAGCGCACGTTGCACAGGGGTAATTAGAGATCGCAGGGAGAGGCCTTCGTCCTGCAGTGGGCATAAAATATAGGCTGATGGTGATGATGACAAGGCTGCTACAACGCCCTGTATAATTCAAAGGAAAAATAACATAACTTGAATAAAGCCCGTAAGCATATCACATGTAATCGCTCAGGGGCGAGAGAGAGAGCGAGTGAGTGTGGAAAGGAAGAGGATCTACTTTCTGTAGCGCTTTAGGGAGCACGACTCATCGCACAAGGTTAAAACAGTCAGGAACCTTATCGCATTTTCTCTTAAAGGCATTTAGTCAGCGAAAAAAACTTAGCAGTTAGTGAAATTTGGCAGCATTTAACTTCCCCAGGGCCGAGATGGCGAGTAATGTTTTGTTACACACACCTCATCGTACAATGCTCGTAAGCAAGTCAGTAGATAACAGTGATACTTCGGTGAAAGCGTTTGCCAACCAAATGCAAAAGAACGCTAATACTCATCAAAGCACCACCCCCATTTTCAGTTCAGTCTTTTTCGAGTTCACTACAATCGTTACGGCCAGCCATGTTGAACGTAATGACACAGTGGTGCGCCATGTACACGCCATGTATAACACATGGCAATGTCAAAATCATTTATGCAGAATATAAACAGTGATCATAAACCATTACTGGATATTGACCTCGCTTCTTTTGACACGCTCGATGTTATAAGCAACGTCAAGAATGAGAACAAAGGGAGTGCGGATATTCATAGTCTTTATTTAGTAATTCGCCATCTGAATTAGCCGAATATTCATTTCTGTTCGAATATAAAGGATAACAACAGTCCCTCGAGTCGATATATATACTCAAGGAGGTGACCGTATCAAATCATTCTGCTGCAAAGAGCCATGATTGCTGCGCAGAGGCACCAGCTTCTAAGAAAAGGCACGGAGTAGCTAATTCATGCTGAATAATTTCCTTTCAATCAATAATTTACGCTGCGACTTTACGCTTTGCTCCTTCAACGAACAGGGTACGCTACTTAGTTCTGGTTACGTGATGTTGTTCCTCGTCACTGTTATTGCGTTGGTATGCCAGATACGAACAGTCAGATGTTTCTTATCTCCAGGTACCTCACTTGACCGGGCGTACAATTTTGAACATCATTACGTGTATCAAATTACACATTTGGGAACATTGCCCATGCTGAGATTGATGCTAGTTAATAACTGAATGAAAAAAACTGATGAGTGGGCGAAGCACCGCCCGGGGATCATTCGGGCAAACGACGGAAGCGTTCTCCGGAAGCCGGAAGCTGGCTTCCGGAACCGGAAGTGGAACCGGAAGCCGGCTTCCGGAAGACGGAGCGTGGTGTACATATACTATACATATGTATGTATATATATTTTTATACATACACATATATAATGTACATGTGTACAGTATATACAGCGCTTATATAGCCCTTGTGCACCGCAGCGCCCCTAGCTACCGACGAGAGAGAGAGCGCGTCGGGAACGAGAGAGAAAGAGCACAGCGGCGCCTCTAGCGGGAGCGGCGAGTACTAGCGTGGCTACGATGGCGCGACGAGGGACAAGGCTCGACCCTAAAGAGCTTCGCCCCTAAAAAAACTCGATGCTCGAATGACCCATTGAGCGAAATGCAGCTCCACTAGCGTGAAACCTAGGGAGGTGCGAAGCATGCAGTGATGCACCGCTAATGGGCTCATACTGCCTTAAGTAAAGGCTCATAACCCCATAAACGCGGCCTCATTACGACGACGGAGGAGAAGTGAAATTCTACGTTGGAGTGATGAGCGGCAACGCAGCCCGCTGTGGAAGACGACGAACGCGGGAGCAGTGGCACGAGCGCGTGCCGAGTGCGAGCACGAACTGCTTGCTTCAACGCAGCCAGCTTGTGCAAAACGACGACGATGACGTACGCGGGAGCAGTGACACGAGCGCGCACCGAGCGCGAGCTGCTTGCTTACCGTGACTACGACGACGATTACGACAGGAGACGCCGACAGCCCGAGCGCATAAGATGCTTCGAGCGCGAGCACGAGCCGCTTGCTACCGCGACAACGACGACGATTACGACAGGAGACGCCGACAGCCCGGGCGCATAAGGTGTTTCGCACCTAATACGAGATTCATTTGTAGAAGATACGGTTTTTAGCCTGAAGGGCGGGATTATGGAGGCATATTCGCTATAGGCTGAGGTCCAGTCAGAATAGTCCGGTGAGGTCGCTCTCTGTGACAAATTCCCCGCAGTGATAGCAAACGAAGTTTCCGCGTTTCCAGAGGTAGGTTATGTGGTGGGGAGATAACCTCTTCGTAGCTGGTGGCACATCATGCTCCGATAAGTTTCTCTTCTGTATCTTGTGCGACAGGACAATCCCTAAGCAGGTGTATGACCTTTGAATTGGCTTCTTTTGTGCAACATAGTCCGCCGGATATGCAAAGTTCCTTGGACGTTTCCGTGACCCCTTTGGCATATAAAGATGGGTTCTTTCTTTTGTTAGTTCGTCATCGCTCCATGATGTTGGGGGTCAGTGCGAAGCGAGACCTGACTGTGTATTAGAACCTGGCGGGCTCTGGGAATGCTTTTTTGGCAGGGGAGGTTAGGGGCTCTGATCGGCTCCTTGAGCCTTTTCTTGTACTCGATAGTTTCTGTCCGAATGTGCTACTTGGGGTCTCGGAATAAAAATGGACTGGGAAGGGAGGTAACAAATCTTATTTTGTTTCCACCTTTTGCATCCAATTTACTGTCTGCGCTTCTCTCACTTTGTTTTCGGTAATTCCTAGGCAGGTATTTTGTAGCGATGCCTTTCCGATGATAATGTCTGTTCACGGTAAACGCGCTTGCTCAGTGGTCAGAGCGACGGTCCGCACACGTTATCAACGGGATCAGCCGGCCGAGAGCGGTGGATGATAAGACTAGTATAGAACAAGGCATAACGCATCGCTACAAAATACCGGCCCTGTAGCTCTATTCTGGACACGCATGGCGGCTGCACGGCCGCCATTATCCGCCATCTTGGCTGTCTCATTGGCTGTCCAGAGGTCACGTGTTTTGAAATTTATGCCGGGAAACGGAAGTTTTGCAAAATACAATTTTGCGTTTTCGTCAGAATGACGAAACGTGACGTGAAGCTGCAAGTTTTATCGACTAATACTTTTTTGTGGTCCTTGGCACCTATATTGCGACTTTAGCGCTTTAAAAAGAAAGTAGACGGTACCATACAGAAGCCCGTGCAATGCATCTGCAATGTCGCGAATATGTGGTGGCGTTCCAAGATAGCCTGCATGTCAGCTTGTTGATTGGCTGAAGGAATATGCCGTGAAGAGCGTCACGGGAAGGGCCGTTTCGTAAACGTCAATTTGACGTTGCGTGACGTTGCGCTGGGCCGCCATTGCAGAGATTTTGCGCCATAATTTGTGGTGCGACGAGCCGCGCGAATTATGTTAATGAGCGGCCATATGCAATGACAGTCGAGAGGCATGCGTATCGCCCCATTTTCCCTGTCATTTGGGGCCATGAAAATATTTTGTTCCCAACGCGTACTCATAGCATTTGCATCGCTCTCGGGTGGTGTTGGCATTTGTGTTTTGAACCATCATTTTTATTAAAAACACGTTTATTTGAAATAATATTGGTTGAAAGTAGCAAACTGTCTGCGACATTTTGCGCTTTTCACTACTGCACTTGTATCGTAATCAATATTAATGACTGTTCACGTCATCAAAAGCTTTGACAACGGTGACTTGTTAATTTATAAAAAGAAATGTACGCAAGACGGCGCCTTGAAGTTCCCTCTCGTAAAGCCCCTATATATAGGGGCTTTATCCTCTCGCGGTGCGAGTAAGCAGCGAAGTGCACAAGAGATGGCAGTGCCAGCGCTTGCGTCGTACTGCGTCGCGCAAGCGGATACCTGTGGCGCGCGCAACGCTATCGATGATGTCCGGCCGCTTCTCAGCCAGACGTGTCGGGCTGAGTCACTTGCGTTTCACGAGATAGCGATAACGCGGCCTAGAGCGTGCGCTCATCATTACTAGTAGGTCGCGTATGTTGTCTCAAGGTAGAAGGCAAGCGCGTGGGCACCAATATACGATGACTCATTCCGTTTCCCGACGACACGCATCCTAGCTAATCAAGCAGACGACAGCCTGCGCGCATGCAGACGACGGAAGCGAGAAACGATTTTGATGGAATAATCGTACGCTTTGAGCTAGCTGCTTTATTTTTACTGGGGAGGAAAACTGTTTCTTATTCTGCATTACAGTTTCTTAGGCGAAACGTCAAATTTGCGTCACGTTACGAAAGCAAAACAGGGCCATCAGCGCCATTTTATAAGCGTCGCGCCCACGTCACGCCTCGAAGACAATGGCGGAATGTCCAGAATAGAGCCTCTGGTTCTGTTTTTACACTTTTTTTTCCTGTACTTGGTTGTTAACTTTCTTGATCCTTTCCTCCATTCCGTGTACAGTCCTGTGAGGTAAATATAGGGTGGTTCAGCGAACACTCAAAAATTTTTAAAGGTTGCCTGTGGCAGACAGTACAATTCTAGTTCATGAGCTGGTCTACTCGAAGAGGTGTAAATGCTTAATTGACTAATTAACCAAAACTCACTAATTAAGTTTCTAATTGCCTTATTGCCCATATTGCAATTTACAAATTATATCCAACCGTGGAGTTCGCAAGGCGGATCCACTTGGAACGAATTCCCAGGATTACACAAATTTCGAGATATTAATTTCCGAACTTTGCGGAGAAATGCAATGGCGTTCCAGTTACCTTCTTAAGAAAACGTTTTATGCATTGAAGCACAAAAGTAACTGGAACGCCAACAAAAGTTATGGGAATAATATCTCGAAACTGGTGTCATCCTCAGAATTCGTTCCAAGTGGATCCGCCTTGGAAACTCCACGGCTAGAATTTGTAAATTACAATATGGGCCATAAGCTAGGTAATCAGTAAAAACTTAATTAGTGAATTTTGCCAATTAGTCAATTATGCATTTCAATTTATGAGAAGGTAATGTTCGCCTCGCCGAGTAAACGAGCTCATGAACTAGAATTGTGCTATCTGCCACAGGTAACCTTTAAAAATTTTTGAAAGTGTTCGCTAAACACTCTGTAAATTTGTGTACTTTAGCCGCCCATTTCTTCATTCATCTTCCTGAGCCTTTCTTCAAAACAAATTTTCATCTGCGCTTCGCTGACTTCCGAATAGACACAGCGATTATCGTCTCCCTACACAGCCCCATTTGGGCTTTTACCGTGGGCCCTCAATGTTTAGCTCTCTAAACTGTTCTCTTGCGCCCGAAATGATGCACACTCTCAATGTCTGTGACGTGGCAAGCCCTTTGCGTTCTTCGCGATCACAGCGCGGTAGAAATACTTTCCGCCTGGCAGCTGCTTAAAGACGATGCTGCGGTGACACTGCATACGAGTGCGACGCGTATGTGTGTCGGAATAAACAGTCGACGAGCTGCGCTCTAGGTGACGAAAGGAAAGAACCCCTGTGTATTGTGCTGGCTGATAATATACACTCTGGGGGACGTCACGTGGTAAAAGTAGCTTGGCGCACGCAGTTGTCGCCAAGCTATCTGCTTCGTGACGTCACATGCCGAACACAGGCAGGCGATTAAGAGCACATCCCTCTTTTTCAAGCACAGGAACATTCGCACATTCATGGAACAGAATATATGTAGTACTAGAAGAAACAAAACACGAAACCACTACTCATCAAAGCCCAGTCGCATCGGTTTCTTAACCACTCTACCAAACCGCGTTACAGTGCTAGTGGGGTCACCATTGGCCACAGCGCGAGTCGGAGGCCCCTCTGAATCTGTTGCATTCGAGCCATCTGGGCTATGAGCCAATTGTTCCGCGCTCGGCTGCTCTGCGTTTTCTGGGCATTTGTAAGTTTCCATAGTTTCCATTTGCGCCCCTTTCTTTTGGGAGACGGTTAAGGATTCTCCTGTTTCGGCGGATATATGACCGCGGTTTCGGTGCTGGTGCAAGGACTGTGGCCTTGGATTACATGTCTGTCACTCAGACCAGGTCACCTGCTTCTAGCTTGGGAAGCCCTCTGGCACGATGACGTCGGTTGTAGTAGCGGCATTGCCGCCGCCTGACCATCTGGTCGCTGGCCACGACTTCGGGCTGCTTTTTCCCGGATTTCGATGACGTGGCAGCATTGTGACTCTTGTCCTCAGTCGCCTACCCATAAGTATTTCCGCAGGACTGACCCCAAGAATGCCGGGCGTCGACCTGTAAGCCAACAATGCCAGGTAAGGGTCTTTATGCTTCAGAAGGAGGTGCTTAACCGTCTGAACCATTCGCTCTACTTCCCCGTTGCCCTGCGGGTGCCTCGGACTCGCGGTGACATGGCGAAACCCGTATGACACAGCAAACTGCTCAAACTCAGTAGCCACGAACTGAGGACCGTTGTCGGTACCACGCACTCAGGGATTCCATGCCTAGCAAAAATACTTTTCAGTCTATCAATGACCGTTCTAGACATTGTGGAAGGAAGGATGGCTGCCTCAGGGTAACGTGAAAGATAATCCACGGCGACAAGGTATGCCTGGCCGTTGATTATGCATAGATCTACTCCCACTCTCTCCCAAGGAAACGATGTTGTTGCGGTTGCTATCATGGGCTCGGCTAGTTGCTGGGTATGTTGTGCGCAAACAGTGCACTGATTCACGAACTGTGCCAGTTCGGTGCTCAATCCTGGCCACCAGACAGAACCTTTAGCGACAATGCGACAACGCCCGATACCTTGGTGCCCATCATGCAGTCTGCACAGCACTTCATTTCTTATGGCATCTTCGGCTAGTCGTGTTAGAGCGCTCTGGTAGCGCTACAAAGGTCGTGTAAAATGGTTACTAAGCATTACAGTTTGCAGAAACGGGTCCCTCTGATGATAACGAAGCAGGATCACCACTTCCATACCCGGTTATTGGCGTAATGCAGCTTTAAAGTCGTTTTTCACCACTTTTGTAGCACGGCCAGAGCGCTCTGAAACGACCACTCGAAGATGCCATTAGAGACTGTGGGATTACAAGCCTTGTTCCTTTCAACAAGAGACCATCAATCATGCTAAGGCATGCTCTATCTTGCCAATAAGGCATGAGGAAAGAAGGAACATTCGGTTTCCTTGGCCAATTGGTTTTACACAGCCTGCGCAGGTGTTTGCAAACGGGATCATTAATTTGACATTCTCTCACTCTAGATAAAACATTGTCCCCCATTTCTAAGCCAAGCAAACACTCCTTAGAGTACGCCGTGATATCTGACACACTCAAGCCTTTTTCAGAATCGCTGCGTGCAACAGGGGACCGCGAAAGGGTGTCGGCTGTGACTAGCGATTTGCCTGGAACGTACTGGACACTGAAAAGATTAGGATTATGACATTAGGCGTAGCCGGAAGCGTTGAATTCGAGGGGCATATCATCAATGGCCATCTGACCCAGTAACTATACTAAAGGCTTGTGATCAGCTTCAAAGGTAACGTTTAGGTCACGGATGTACTCGTCAAATCTTTCGGCTGCCCACGTCAGTGCTAGCGCTTCTTTTCTATCTGGGAGTATCGCCGTTCTCTGTTCGTGAGGAATGGAAACGCGAAAGCTATTGGTCTACGGTGACCGTCTTTCTGCGTTTAAAAAAAGGACAGCTCCCAGTCCGAAAGAGGATGCGTCCGCTGAAAGGATGGTAGGAAGCATTGCATCGTACATGGCTATACACTGCGCAGAACAAATTAGCCCTTTCAGTTCGTTCAGCGCTTTTGCTTGGTCACACCCCCAGACCCATTCGCTATCTTTGTGCAAAAGAGCACGCATCGGAGCAGTAGTTTGCGCCAGGTGAGGCAAAAAGCGACCTAGGTGATTGGCCATGCCGAGCAAGCTTCTCAGTTCGGTGACATTTTTCGGTGCGTTTAGATTCTTAATAGCGGTGACCTTGGCTGGATCAGGCTCAATTCCGTTCTCATTCAGAATATGGCCCAAAAATTTCACTTTATTAACGCCAAACAGGCACTTTTCTTTGTTCAGAGTCACGTTTGCGCTAGCTAGGCGTGACATAACATCACCTAAACGTTCGTCGTGCTGGGCTTTCGTATCACCGAACACTAAAATGTCATCCATGACGTTGACAACACCTGGCAGGCCACATAGGATTTCAGACATCCTTTTCTGGAAATACTCCAGAGTGGACGTCATTCCGAACGGTAGTCTGGTAAAACAGTACCTCCCGAATGGAGTCAAGAATGTAGTTCTTCAGAGTCCCTACTTAGTCGGACTTGATGGAACCCCGAGAAGGCGTCAAGCTTCGAAAACCATTTCGCACCCGCCAGAGAGCCTAATGCTTGATCGACCGTAGGTAGCGTGAAGCGCTCACGAACAACGCACTTATTTACTTTGCCAGGTCGACGCATACTCTCAGTTCCCCGACTGTTTCGTTACCAGCACTATTCCTGCGCACTAATCAGTGGGGCCGTCTACTTTTCTCATTATTCCCATGCGCACGAGTCTCTCGATTTCGTGCTTTAGCCTTTCCATGAGCGGAATCGGCACTCGCCGCGGAACGGTTATGGCATGTGGAATTGCGCCCGGTTGTAGCCCGATAGTTTATTCCCCTGGGATAGTGCCTAGACTACGACCCATGCGCGGAAAAAGTCTCATACCGTTGCTTGTCTGCAGTAAGCGAGTCGGCAAATTTAACGATACCTAAAGCCTCGAAGGCTGGCAGCCCGAGAAGTACGTCGCGAAGAGGGCTAACGACATAGCACGTTTGACGGGCAGTCCTCCCTTTCCACGCAATCTCTGCGACAAATTTGCCTAGAACATTGAGCTTGTTGCCGCCCGCCCCCTGTAGTACCTCGTCTGCGCTATCCAGGTGGGTGGGCAATCCTGGAAATGTAGAAGGTAGAACCGACACTTCTGCACCCGAATCAACTTTAGCAAGGATAGGCACAGAGTTTATGTGAACATGCACATGGCGCGCTTTCCCGTGCGCGTCAATCGCGCCAATGAAAGTTTCTCCGGTACCATGTTCGACAGCCGAGACGCGTACCTTTCTTTGCGCTGACCCAACTTTCTTGAGGCAGGCTTTCGCAAAATGTCCTTTGTTACCACAGTAGTGGCACTTGTAAGCTTTAGCTGGCACGTCGACCTCGGGTGCGCGTCGCCGATGTAGTAGGGGCACCGTCCCCCATTGTGCTGCGGGTGTTTCTGGTGGCCCACGGCGTCCACGATGGCGCCTTGGTCCTGAAGTTCTGGCGGGCTCCCGATGTGGACACCTTCCGGTCGAAGGCTCTGCTGCTGCTGTCGCACGGTTTCCTTGAGGCCAGCCTTGGCCAGCGCTGTAGCCAATGTCAGCTGCGGATCCATCTGCAAAGCCTCGGCCAGCACAATGAACGCGCGTCCCGGAGACCGACGACAAACCTGTCACGGATGAGTCTCTTCTTCATATCCCCGAAGTCGCAGCGGTCTGCCAGCACGTGAAGTGCGGTTGCGAACTGGTTCACTGATTCTTCTGGCCGTTGCTGGCGTCTGTGAAAGCAGGCACTTTCATACACAATGTTCCGCTCTTTGACGAAATGACTGTCGATCTTCTGCTTCACGACATCATAACTTTTTACTTCTTCGTCGGTCAGCCCAAATGTAGCAAAGACTTCGCGGGCTTGGCGTCCCATTGTGTAAAGTAGCGTGCGTACCTGGGCCTCTCCTGAACGTTCGTTGAGAGCTGTGGCGAAGCGGTAGTCATCGAAGTCGTCAATCCACGCCGGCCACTCTGACGTTTTGTCAAAGTCCAGCGGTGGTGGCTGCTGGAGCCCCGGGATTACCGTTGCGGGCTTGTTTGCCATTTTCTGGAAATGCTGCCGCCCACGTCCTCAGCGAGATAGTTGACCACCGCCCAGTTCTGACACCACGTGGTGACACTGCATACGAGTGCGACGCGTATGCGTGTCGGGATAAACAGTCGACGAGCTGCGCTCTAGGTGACGAAAGGAAAGAACACCTGTTTATTGTGTTGGCCGATAATATACACTCTGGGGGACGTCACGTGGTAAAAGTAGCTTGGCGCACGCAGTTGTCGCCCAGCCATTTGTCGTGACGTCACATGCCGAACACAGGCAGGCGATAACAGCACAGATACCACATGGTAATCATTTTCGTCTTGAAAATTTGCGTGTATGGGGCTTTGTATAAAAGATGCCCCTGGCGATGAGCGACGCCACACAGTGCATTACGCCAGAAGTGTACTAAGATCGACAAACTCACAATATAATGATGGTTTTAGCCATGCGAAGCCTATTAACGTCACCTGCATAACGCCGAAATACCAATAGTCTTGCGAATTTATGGCAGTATCAGGAAAACCCCGCTGCTTGGCAGTTTAATCTTGAGGAACACGTCTATTTGACGTTATATTAACTATAGTGACACTGAGACGGGCATCGTGAAATTCACAATGATGAAATGATTGTTTGCGTTGAGAGTGCCCACAGCCTAACGATTTCGGTAGGTTTTAAAGAGAAGTGAAGTCACTTTTGAAAAGAACTGTGAAATGCCACAACAGATCAAACTTTTTTAGTGCCTTTTCATTCGCATGACAGCGAAACTAAAGGCTATATTTCGATTTTAGGGCACGAACATTTCGTGCCTTTTCACATTAGAGAAACGTCAGCGTTCGATTTACGCACGTTCGAATATGTCAGCTTCGAATACGTCAGCAAAAAAAATATCTAGCCATCTAGAATGCGACCAGAATAACATGCGTTGGGATGCAAGTGCAATAAAAAAATCTGCTTAAAATGTATAATCTATGCTGGGTATTGCAATAAACGAACAAAAATTCAGTGATTAACGGCAAATGCGAGAGAAACGCGTTAGCAATACAATCAATCAATCAATGAAACATTTATTTATTTTTTCAAAGTAGGATTACAACAAGAAGGATATGCAGAAGAGGGTTCCAGACCAGTCCTGTGTAAATAAACATTTAAAGAAGGTATGTGACAGCGAAGCCTACTAATAGTTCTAAAGCGAAAAAACCAGCGAAAACCAAGACGCAGGACCAGAAGGAGGCAAACACACACACACAGTCGCCGTTCTATCAAACCATTTCTTTTTATTTCCTATTCTGTGTGGTGACGAGCTGAACCAGGAATTTTTTGTTATCGGGTGAAAATCGAAATAAAAGGGACATACTTATCAACTGAGAATAACAGTTTCATTTTTGAAAGAAGCAAGTGTCTGTCATCTAAGCATAACATTTCATTTTTGACAAACAGCAAGTTTTCATCAACAGAATTCCATGGAAATGTTGGTATAAAAGATTAATGGAAGAACGCCTCCAATTCCTCGTTCATTCCGCCATAGTCGGATTCGTTGAGTACTACGAAGAGTACACAACGAAGCTAGCATAGACAAATGGGACAGGTTAAGTCATTCAAAAGCATGCCTGCATTTTTTATGACACTCATCTGGGTGTCAAGCCTACTGCGTGTATACAGGGTGATCATTTTTCAGTTTTATGGAATTTTTAAAAGTTGCCGGTTGAATATAACATAGTTCCAGTCCTTGCGCCGGGCTATTCAGTGAGGCTGGCATTACTTGCACGAGATATCGAAACACATATTCAACTAATTAACAAAAATCCGCCAATTATCTTTTCAATTATTTACTTTACCGCGCATATTGCAATTTACGAATTGCAGCCGGTGAGTTTGCAAGGCGTGGGCCGCCAGTTTGGAGTGGTGCGCCATCAAACTTGCTGTAAAAATGCGCTGTTGTTCCACTTACTTTTTTAACAAAACGCTATTTTATGCATTTAAGCGCAAAAGTAACTGAAACGCCCATGTATTTTGTTCCACGCTTTGGGAAATAAAATCTCGAAACTGGTGTCATCCTGGAAATTAATTTCAAGGGAATACGTCTAGCAGGCTCGCCGGCTACAATTCGTAAATTGTAATATGTGCCATAAAGTAATTAAGAAGCTAATTAGTACATTTTTGTTAATTAGTTTAATATGTGTTTCCATTTTTCGTCCTAGTAATGTCTGCCTCTTCGAATAATCCAGCTCAATGACAAGAATTATGCTATCTGCCACAGGCGATTTTTTAAAGTTGCATAAAACTTAAAAATTATCACCCTGTATAGTACCAGTAAGGCGACAATAACAATATTCCAGTGCTTGATGGCTGGGATAATATTCTTTTTTGTTTTACAGACGAAAGAAATATCTCAACGCCTTGTGCATGAAATGCTTTATTATGTACGTCTTTTATTTTTATTTTTTGCATTTTTTTCTTTCATGTTAAAAAACGCTGTATGACATTAGGGAAGTAACAGATACCATCTTGCTTTGCATTTAACATTTCGTTTCGGACTGTCCTACGGGAATAAAATACTTATATGATCGAAAGAACTGGGTGCACGACGTGTGCATATTCCAATAAACTATCGTGAGTTATCATGATCTATTTCTCAAATGCCGGCCACTGACCTTCGTTTTGGTCTTGGAAACTTCGAGAAGCCACTGTTGGCAATAAAACTTTTTCCTCTTTTTATTATTGAACAGAACGCCTGCTCCCTTACTTCTCTTGGAGAAGGAATTTGGTGATGAACTTTATAAGGGACGCATCTTATCGAAACATTGCCGAACCACAGTCTATAATATCACACTAAGTCCAGAAATAAGATCAATTTTTACGCTGCGGTCTCTCAAGTCAGCGTTGGCCATACTATGTGCCACAGTCATCTGAAGTCTGGGGTATACCGCTTAAACCTCCGGCTTCACGCATGAGTTCGCTCTTCGAAGACTCAGTTACAGTATAGTGCACCACCATTTCTAGCCACTGTCTTCAAGCTAATTTGGCTGCCATGTGTTCATGGGCTTCGGGAAAATATAGTGAGCTAAGACGAAGAAAAAGGAGTCCAGTATTCTATACCCGGTGACAACTTCTTGAGGCAGCGCAGCCAACGTTACGGAGCTGAAGCACGCATCTGCATGTAGTCCGCGAATGCGAGCAACTGGAAGCTACGTATAGCGTAAAACAATTCGCCCCAATTTTAGTGGCACGAGCACCGAGCGACACTCTTTCTTGCGCAGCAACTTCAGGTTAGAGACCGACTTCCGGTTTGACACAGAGGTGGGACGAAATTAAAAATAAATCTTCAAAAAAATAAAAAGAGGTAGATATCGATGGTTCTACTTCGATATGTACAGCCGTACACCAATGCAC
Organism: Dermacentor silvarum; assembly: GCF_013339745.2. NCBI lineage: Eukaryota > Metazoa > Arthropoda > Arachnida > Ixodida > Ixodidae > Dermacentor > Dermacentor silvarum. Next base: position 61,766,716 of record NC_051161.1, read on the forward strand.
ACAGTCGTACACTTTAGACATTTACTGCATCAGTACAGGTTCCCGTCAAACTCCAAGACTACAAGTGACGTCATCAGTGCCGTCACAATTAAACCAGGGGTACCCGCTCATTTTTAATTAAAATAAAAAGAAGCTAATTAGATCTACACACCACCTGATACAGAGTGAACGCCTTCACAGCGGAGGGGTGACGTCACTCCCTTCTCTTTCGCTTCTCCTCTCCCGGCGCGCACCTCCTCCGTCGCTCGCTCGCGCGCGCCGGCTGCGCGCCGGAGCTCGTTGCATGCTCTCCCGTCAGCGGTGGAGGGGCGCGTAACGTATGCTTCGTGCGCCGTCCGCCAGGGCGCTACGCGTCGCGCCCTCCTCGCCCTCCTGCGCTCCCTCGCCCGCTCCTCTGTGCGTGGCCGTTTCCCGCCAGTTCCGTTCGCTCGCTCCTGCGAGTTCGGTTTCCCGCCCTACACCAGGGTACACTGACGCCGAGGTGCGGGTGCCACTAGCAGACACCTAAGTCAAGGATTAGGGTCGTTTCTCATTTCTGTTTTACTGTTTTGGATCAAGATTTATTTCATGACAAAGAAAACGTTTGCTTAGGAAAATGATTCCGTTACTTGCCGTTCCTGGCTATGGCTTTGTGGTTTTCCTATTCCTGTAAACCGCCAGCAGAACGTGTCGACGCAGTAACTCAAAAGCTGAAGCTCCGCACATGCAAGCACGTGCGCGTAGCTTTGGCTGTGCTGGCACAGAAAGTGGTCCTCGGGTATAGGAGTTATTCGCAGAAAGTTTTAAAAAATTCGCCGTGCGGCAAAGCCGTCACTAGTATTATTTTAGGACAAGCTTGATGATGTCATTTACCATAAAGTATTAGCGAAGCCATCATTTTTTTCTTTAACTCCCTCATCAAATTTTCCATTATGGACGCCTTTTCTTACTGTTTTAGCTTTTATTAGTTGTTACAGTTAGCTCGAGTTAAGTCGTAGGCTCGGCTTGAGCGGTGAATTAAATTTTCTGCATAAGTGTCGAATGGCCCATTGAGCGAAATGCAGCTCCACTAGGGTGAAACCTGGGGAGATGCGAAGAATGCAGTCATCATCATCATCGTCAGTCTATATTTATGCCATCTGTAGGACGAAGGCCTCTCACTGTGATCTCCAATTACCCCTGTCTTGCGCTAGCTGATTACAACTTGCGCCTGCAAATTTACTAACTTCATCAGCCCACCTTGTTTTCTGTCATCCTCGACTGCGTTTCCCTTCTCTTGGTATCCATTCTGTAACTTTAATGGTCTACCGGTTATCCATCCTACGCATTACATGGCCTGCCCAGCGCCATTTTTTACAGCAAAGCTGTTAAGGGCTCACCTTTCGGTCGTCGCCTCCGGCAATAAAAAAAAACTACATTGGCCGTATGCTATATGTGCGAGTGAAAGCGCGCGAGGGCGAGGGACACGCGCTTTCACGGGGAGCGAACGCTCGGCGGAGAGCAAACGCGACTTACGTGCGAGTGAAAGCGTGCGAGGGCGAAGAACGCACGCTTTCACGGGGAGCGAACGTACGGCGGAGAGCAAACGCGACTTCCCAGTGGAAAGGGAGTGGTGGGCGAGTAGGGCATCGAGGCACTCCAGACCAACGTTCTTAGACTAATACCCGTGCCACACGGGCAAAGTAAAGTGCACTTTGAGCGAGTGCACTTCGCGGCAAGTGTCATTCGCAGGCTGCCACACGGGAACGCTTAGTGACACTCACTGCAGAGTGCACTCGCCGACGAGTGTGTTCGGCGAACTCACTTCGCGGCGGCGAAGTGTGTAGCCTCGTTAGCAATGCTTAGATGATACATAAAGTGATATTGAAAGATGAGTCCGGAGTAATTTTTAATAACATTGTTTTAAATTGCTGCGTTACAAGATAATAAAATGTGCCACACCGCAACAAGAACGGCAAAAAAAAAAAACTACTCTCGCTCTCGGGCTGTTCACGACCACGCCGGATAATGACTGCGCAGTTGTTTGGCGGATCGAGTCGCTTTTACTGTTGCTGGTCAAGTTGCCGTCGTTGCCGGCGCTTATAAAGGTGGATTGTAAATGTTTCTAACAAAAGTAAACTGTTTTCGTGCACACATCTTTATATTAGTAAATATATGCTTTCCCGTCTGACTCCCGGTTGCCATGGCCATCAATTTGAAAGAACACTTTTCTTTCTCGTGTAGCAGCGCACCGCCAAAGTGACACTCAGCGCGCTGAAGTGCACTCGCTCAAAGTGCACTCTACTTTGCCCGTGTGGCCCGGGTATAATAAGAACGTTGCTCCACAGAACACCCATACAAACTTAGAGAAGGGAAACTGTACCTTCCATAGTGCATCGAAAATAAGCGTAGTGGTGGCGTTGTTAACTAAAGTATGCAACCGAGAGATGGCGCTGGCAAAATCAAAGCTAACATCATCATCATTACGCAGTGAGCAATATGGGTGCTACGGTAGCGGTTCGTAGGGCTCGTCGCCCTGCTCGCTCGCTGGTTTTGGGCGTTTTATTACCGCTTTCGGGGCGGTATTCGTGTGTACTGTACTCTAACATGACTACAGATATTTTTATTATGTCGCCAGGTCACCGAGAGGCCTCAAATGACAATAAAACACTTCAAACAAGTAAGCTTACATTGTTTATTGTCAATGGTGAATGAAGCAGTACATGCTCACAATTTTCATACAGGTCAAGTGGACTTAATGTTGTCCGCCACTGAGCTTACAACATACAGAAACACAGATAACCATCTCTTTAATGGAACCCAAAGATGAAATCGAGTGGAGTTTTCTCATCGTGTTCGGCGTGCCGCTAAAGCAGGGAGGCAGCGATATTTATGCTGAGCTACCCCCGTACTTGTATTGCGTACAGTGCTGGCTGGCGTTTTATATTTTCTGCGTTTGACGATTTCAGCTAGATTAGAGAAGAGAACATAAAAAATTGCTCGGCAAAGATGTACTGTCAGCAAGATAAGCTCGAGCTGCAATGTCCCATTGCTTTCATAACACATTGGCGAGAGGCGCGAAGTGTGTGTGTGTGTGGGGAGGGGGGGGGGGGGGGGGGACAATATGCTAAATTTTACATCATATATTGTCTGCTCTTAATATTTCTTCATCAAAACTTCTTTTTGGGCGAGTTGGTACATCTTGAAAGTTTGGGTGACAGCGCAAACAGACGACCAACCAGACTGTGTGGCCCTTGTGGTCGTCTGTTTGCGCTGTCACCCAAACTTTCTCAATATTTCTGCTGCCCATTTAGTGTTCTGGTGCGGCAGTAAAGGCTTTGAAACAAGTGGAGTACTCGTAGGGAACCCAAGGAACGTTATGGAGACAACAATGCCTACAAGGACTTCAGCAAATATTGTGTGTATAAACAAGGACACTAAATCAACTTATAAGCAAGCCCAATTAATGCTCACAGATCCTTCGAAAATGCTACTTGCGGTTTCATGTTGAAAAAGAATCTTTGTATATGTATTCAAACAAGGCAAAGAGGTTGCAAGGAGATGTTGAGTAGCAGAGGTGAGCAAGGGAAGCCTCAGCTTGGAGCCAACGTTTCACCAAGGAAACATATTTGTGAGGGCCGAGATGAAGACAAGCTGCCAAGTTTGAATGCTGGGCGTGTTGGTATAGCATACTAGAGGTTGGATTGCGCAACATTTTTCAGGAGACACACAGAGAGAAGACAAGTTCCCACGCTGTGGTTTCCCTTGCTCATCCACTATTGATTCGCTCAATGTTAAGCCGAACTTAATCTGCGAGTACATTTCAACATCTTTTGGGGAGCATGCTCGGGTTTGTCATCTGCTGTTTGAAAAGAAAGAAAAATTGTTTTTAGCGATTTCTCAAGTTTGTGAAGTCTGAAATAGGCCGGCCGGTTGTGTGAGCTTGCCTTTTCTAGCTATCTCCTATGGTGCAGGGCTAGCCTAGTTATTGATTTCATGCAAACTGGCAATGAGCTTCTTGTAGTAAACAAATGTAAAATACGCGTATCTAGATCTAATTCTAATCCTAGCACTGTCAGCAAGATCTCGGTGTACACATTACAAATAACTCAAATTGGACCGTTAATGTGGAGTATGTCATTAGCAATGCTAATCGCATGCTCGGGTACTTACGGCGCAACTTTTCCAAAGCAGCGCCTACTTTAGAACTACAGATTTACAAGACTATTTCGCTCGAAACTTGAATATGCGTCTGCATTACGGGATCCCAGTCGCGTTAATCTTATTACTTCACTTGAACTAGTACAAAATAACTCTAACTCGTTTCATTATTTTTATTATAACCGCACCGTGAGTATAACCTCAATATAAACTAACCTAGCACTTATTCCACTAGCTAATCGCCGCAAAGTCGCCCATCTTTTGCTATTTCATAAAATTTTCCATCACACCACACTTCATGACGACTTCATACTGCGGCCTCATTACGTTTCAAGCTATGTCGATCATCCCAGTAAGGTAGGAATTGATTCATGCAACACGAAGTCTTTCTTTCAATCTTTCATCTCTAGTACATCTCAGAAATGAAACCATCAAGTATCGTAGCCATCACATATAACAAACGTTTTTGCAAAACGTTAGCTAACATTGTATAACCAGGAGAATCATTATGTTACAAGAACTCACTGCACTTGTTTTACTCTACTACTTTGTAACCACTCCCCTCTTTAATGCCATGTGGCCCTGAGGGTACTTTAAACAAAAAATGAAATAATAAAATGAAGAGCGACTGCCAGAGTTTCAGTCAACATGATGTATTATTTCCTTAAAATTGCATTGAGCGCTTTTGATCACTTTAAAATACTTAGCAGTTTCATGTAACATATTATCGTTGTGAGGGAGGATGTGATACTTCGTGGTACTAATGCCCGTCAAACTGATTTGCAAGGAGCAGACGACAGAGTTTGTGCATTAGCGAGTAGGGGCTTGCTACATTGTTTCTTCTCTGGTCGTCATGGCTATAATCACTGGAAAAGAAACAAGTTGGGACTCAACATGTTACTTCTCCGATTGTCATAAAGCGCCCTTAAAAGCAACTAAGTTTGTATGTCAAATTTCTCATTCCCGCTCAGTATGATACAGAACTGTAGACTGCTGTTTTCCTAATAGGGCTCACACCTCTCTATCTGGTAAACTTCCAAACATTTCATAGTGAGGCACGTAGTTCAAGAGGACCTGTGGTCATTGTGGTGACAGTTGAGCATCTTGTGGCTTAGCGTGGGCAGCTTGCAGACCAATAATCTCTGTTTTGTCCGTCTTCCTGAAAAGAGAAATGACAAAGCCATGACACACATGCAAGCAAAAATTGGTGAAACAAAAGTTAGTTCCATAAATGAACAAATCACGATTCTAGTTGTAGTGTTCAGAAACATACCCTGTGCGGATTCTGGCCCTTGATGTTACTTCCACTGGTGACACGTTCACTGTTGACTTGTACGTCCAGAGAGACTATAGAGTCCAAACTGATGAGTCCAAATATGAGCAGCGTCTTGGAGGTTGGAGTCGAAAGAAAAAAGAGCCTCAATTACTGTGGTTCAAGTGCGGGTGAGTTTGTGATTCATGTATGACAAAGAACAGTGCACAAAACGCTCCATGACAGAAAATCACACACACACACACACACACACACACACACACACACACACACACACACACACACACACACACACACACACACACACACACACACACACACACACACGCACGCACACACGCACGCACGCACGCACGCACGCACACACGCACACACACACACACACACACACACACACACGCACGCACGCACGCACGCACGCACGCACACACACACACACACACACACACACACACACACGCACGCACGCACGCACGCACGCACGCAGCTGCGGCGTGCGTCATCCCTGCCAGAGCCATCAGCAGACAATGCCGTCTGCCGTTCCCAGCGAGTTCGACAGCGGCGGAACTGGCGGGGCTTCACCTGGCTGCTGACCTCCTGGCTGAGGACCTACCTGCACAGCCGGTTGCTGTGCTATGCGACAGCAAACCGGCACTGCAGTCCCTTTCCAACTGCCATCGAGTTGGACTGACGGGGTCCCTCTTGGTCGTGAAGTTCTCGGTGCTCGCCTCCACCGGAGTGTCCGTCTCCTTTCACTGGCTGCCCTCCCATGTGGGCATAGCGGGTAACGAGGAGGCGGACAGCCTCGCTAAAGCTGCGCACCGCCCAGGAGTCACATTCACTCGAGCAGTGGCGGCTTCAGACTACTCGAGGCCACGACTGAAGCAGCTTGTACTGGCGATCCACCCCGACCCTAGGGTGACAAATGGCAAGGGACCCAAGCTGGTCCCCGAGTCTGGCCTCACCAGGCGAGACAGAGCCACCCTGCTGCGACTCCGGACTGGCTGCATATGGACAGCAACCAGGCTTCATGCCAAAGGCCGCAGCGCCTCCCCCTCGTGCCGACGATGCGGCGACCCCGAGACACTCGAACACCTCCTCTGCACCTGTCCAGCCCTAGCACAGGAACGTTCGAAGGTCATCCGAGCCTATAGACTGCAGGGACTTCCTGCTGACTCATTCACCAACTTTCTGTTCCCATCTCGTTACCATCTCCCCGCACTACACAGCCTTGTGGGGTTCGTGGAGGCGAGTGGGATAGCAGCATACCGCTGAGAGTACCTGCCCTTGCCGGTCCCAGCCGCCTCTGCTGCCTACCCATGTGCGGACGAGCCCCCTGAACTCTCTCTTTTCTCTTTTTTCTTTACCTCCTACTCCCCCTCTCCCCTACGACGCTGCGCCGTGCTCCCTGATGGGCTGCAGAATGAAGCGTCTCTTCCTTATGCATAATAAACACCAGTAGTAATAACAGTGTCGACAACGGCGTTTAGTCGTTCGTCGCGTAGAATAGCGCCTCTACCTCTTCACAACCACAATCTCTCTCTCTCACGTAGCCAGCGTTTTGACAGCGGCTGTGTGCGGTCACCAACAACGCGCACAACCGTTGTCGACGGCGGCGGCGTTTTGCCCGCGTTCGCACCGAACGCGCGCGGCGTTGGTGACCTGTTTATGAAGAACGTGCCAACCTTTGCCGTACACCCTATGGCGGTGTACCATAGGGATCATAAGGCCATGGTGCCTGTAGTCACTAAATAAATGAAAACCACCGGATCATTTATAGTTCTCATTCTTTAGAGAGAGAGGTTTATTTGAACAAAGGCAGAGAGGTCGGCTTGAGCGTTAGTTTGCTCTGGCATGCTACTCTACTCATTCTTTAATAGTTCAAATAACCAATTACGCCATCACATCTTAATAGTCACAATTGGAAATACACAATTCCCACCATAATACAGCTTCGCTGGTCTTCCATCTCCACACCAGTGAAAGGGCTTACAGTTTTTCCTCTTATGTCAACTAGAATATCGGCTATCCCCGTTTGCTCTCTGATCCACACTGCTCTCCTCCTGTCTCTTGACGTTAGGCCTAACATTTTTCGTTCCATCGCTCTTTGTACGGTCCTTAACTTGTTATTCAGCTTGTTTGTTGTCCTCCAAGTTTCGGCCCCTTATGTTAGCACCGGTAGAATGCAATGATTGTACATTTTTTAACACGAAAGTGTTTTATTCCGGGGTCCACCAAGACTTCACTGACGTATTTCCGTCACGGAAATACGTCATAGAACATAATACAAAGAAAGAAACCAGAAGAAAAAGTTCCACAAACATGCAAAATTTGGGAATCGAACCCACGACCTCTCGGTCCGCGACGATAGATCGCCGAGCGTTTAACCCATTGCGCCACAAACGCATTCGCAGAGAGCTACACAGACGCGCCTTATATATCTAACACTCCTCCGTGTACCCGCGCTCTTGCTCGGGGCGGTGCCGCCGCCTATGAGCAGAAAAGAGAAGTACTGCATTATGACACTAAAGCCCGGGATACATGGAGCGAACTTTCTCGACGAACTTCACGCGTCAAGTAACGACGCGGCGACACGACGCAGGATGTTTGCTGTGTTGCAATACATGCGGCGAACGCCGCCGCGCGTTGGCCGCCGTGTTGGCGGCGGTCCCGGCCGCCCGCTTCGAACTGAATTTGGCGTTGTCCTTGTAGAATTCACTTAGTTGGAAGCAAATGACTGCGTAAACGGCTTTCGCTTAGTCTCAGGCCGCTTCGACGACAGAGTATTATGGATAACCTTGAGTAGTTTTCGAGATCGCTTCTCGTTTCGAACGCGTCTAAGCCTAGCGAAAGAAATATCCGATGCCAACGCCATCTATCGGGGAAGTCGGGAGATAGGCATGACGACAGCATGTGGCCTCTGAGATCAGAAGATTTCTGTTGAAGGTTGTTGTAGAGAGCTTGCACTGCTTGTCTGTTTCCTCGCAGATCAGCGGATATGGGATGTACAAATACAACGCGATTCCTGAGAGATCATACTAGGAACTACTCAATCGGTGCAGAGACATGCAGACACGGCAACACCAACGCGATTGCAGACGACGCGAAAAGGCGCGCGCGCGCGAAACACCAGCATGCATTGCGACCGGAACTAGTGCCTCCTGATTGGCTGTCGTCCACCGCTGCGCGCTAGACGCTTCCGGCGGCGGCGTTCGCCCGACGAAAATGTTTGGACAGGCAGATCGGCTGCGGACGGCAAATTTCTTGACGCCGGCCGTCGGACGTTCGCCGCCCGACGAAGTTCTTCGCTCGGACGCCGGTTATTCGCTCCATGTATTCCGGCCTTAACGCGCACCGACAGTGAACGCTTCGGTGGTCTCAGTACTACGACGCCTCGATGCCAGCATTCGAAGGGACGCTGGCATCAAGAAGCACTACCAACGCCACCTAGGTGGCGTTCACCGTACTCAGCACAGCGGAGCGTGGCCTCCGCAATTGGCTCTGAAAATGTTTCTGAAGTTGATCGCGGAGGCTGCAATTACGACGCGCTGTACGCGCTGATTTGACTCGGTGACGATTCAGTTACGTGCTTTGTCTTGCGCGTTGTATTAGTGTGTCAGTTACGTGCTTCGTCTTTCGCGTTGTGCTAGCGTGTGCAGCGTAGTGCAGCTTCCATATGCACGACGGTTGCTCATGGTCATCGACGTTGGTAGTCGTGATGGAGGAGACGTGCCACCAGGCGTCAGCGTGGGTGCATCAACGCCTAAGGGCGCTTTAGCCACAAAACACCAATAGACATTATATATCAATGTGCAATAAACATTACACTACTTCTGTGAAGACACGTTTCACTTTCGTGTTCTATACCGATTCCTATATAAGAGGGATCAACCACATTTTTTCTTTTCAACGACAGTGGTAGGCTACCAGTCAGGATTTGGCACTGTCTGCCGTATACATTCCAACCCAATTTTATCCTTCTGTAAATCTCCTTCTGATGATCAGGGTCCCTTGTAAGTAAGTGACCTAGATAAACGTACTCGTTTACAAACTCTAGAGGCTGACTGGCGATCCTGAATTATTGTTCCCTCGCCAGTCTATTGAACACCATCTTTGTCTTCTCTATATTCATCTTCAACACCACTTTACACTTTTTCGGTTAGGGTCCTCAATCATTTGTTGTAATTGTTCCCCTTGTTCCTGAACAGGACAATGTGATCTGCAAACGGAAGGTTGTTAAGATATTCGCCGTTGATTGTAACTACTAAGCCTTCCCAGTCTAAGAGCTTGAACACTTCTAAGCATGCAGTGAATAGCACTGAAGAGATTGTGTCTCCTTGCCTGACCCTTTTCTTGATAGGCAACTTACTAATTTTCTGGTGGAGGACCAAGGCACCAAGGTAGCTGTGGAATCTTTGTAGATATTTGCCAAGATATTCACGTATGCCTCCTGTGCTCCTTGATTAGGCATTTGTCGATATTTGCCAAGATATTCACGTATGCCTCCTGTACTCCTTGATTACGCAATGCCTCTATGACTGCTGGTACCTCTACTGAATGAAATGCCTTTTCATAATCTATGAAAGCGATATAGAGAGGTTGATTGTACTCCGCAGATTTATCTATTACCTCATTGATGACATGAATATGATCCATCGTAGAATAGCCCTTCCTGAAGCCAGCCTGTTTTCTTGGTTGGCTGAAGTCAAGTGTCGCCCTGATTCTATTTGAAATTATCTTGGTGAATATTTTATACGGTACTGAAACCAAGCTAATGGGTCTATAATTCTTCAATTCTTTAGCATCTCCCTTCTTATGGATGAGTATAATGTTGGCGTTCTTCCACCTTTCTGGTACACTTGAAGCCGTGAGGCATTGCTTATAAAGGGCCGCAAGCTTTTCAAGTATGATATCTCATTCATCCTTGATTAAATCGACTGTTGTTTCATCTTCTCCAGCAGCTTTCCTCCTAGTCATGTCTTTCAAGGCCCTTCTAACTTCATCGCTAGTTATAGAAGGGGCATCTGTATCCTGTTCATCCCTACTTAGAATGAAAGTAACTTGGCTGCTACTGATACAGGTCAGTATAAATCTCTTCCGCTTGTTTTACTATGTCAACGAAATTTCTGATGTTATACCCTGCTTATCTTTCAGTGCATACATCTTGCCTTGTCCTATGCCAAGTTTTCTTCTCGCTGATTTCACTTTCATTCTCACTGAAGCGAAGCTTTATAGGCTCACAATAGTCGGTGGTGGTTCTGGTGGTGGTGGTGGTCGTCGTGGTGTCACGCTGAAAAGTGGGCCGATCCTGATGGTAGTGCGGAAAGGGTTCAAGCTCAAAGGCACATATCCCTGTGGGCTCGAGGACCTGTAACGTGCCCTTGAACTACCCTTGTCACACCTGGGACCCAAAGAGACAAAATCACCAGCCCTTCCATGGTCGAAAAAAGGGGGTAAGCGAAACTTGTCGTCCAATTCTAGCGTGAAGGCTTCCGAAGCCCAGGCGAAACGTCAGTGAAGAGCCGCGGATCCCGAGTTGCGACAACGCAATGCTCAGGCCAAACGTCAGTGATGAGCCGCCGACCCTCCGTTTAGGGCCAACGAAGCGGAACGCCTGTGACAGCGTCGTCTTGCCACAAGCTTCACTTACCCCTATTTTCTCGACAGGGGAAGGGCTGTGATTTTTTCTTCAAACGCCCTCTTTTCAAACAGACGCCTTCTTCTCACTCGTTTTGGGGCGGCCGGCGGCTGCCCCTTGACTTCATTTGGCTAACTACCATGGTGGTAAAGCTTTATTTAGAGAGGGATGGCTCATCGGCCTTTTAAGATTAATGGAGTTGGGTAATTGGGAGATGAGGACAGGGCCAGCCAACGAGGAATGCCTCCCCGCATGGTTACACTATGTGGAGAATTCCCGATTCCGCAGCAAAGGCAAACAGCGCTCGCGGGACACTGCTGACTTCCGCCAAGGGACGGATCCACTCATCTAAGCTGGCCACTTGCCCCCGGTACTTTCGTCGGAGGGCGGCATAGTTTGGGCACTCCCACAGCAAGTGCCTGATGGTTGGCGCAGCTGCCGTTTTACACGCTGAGCAATTTGTCTGTATTGGTGGTAGCTCTTCCGTAGTGTTGCCCGGAAGGCGTCTTCTTTCCTTGTGTGCACGCCAGCGCGCAAGTACATCCGGCATCAGAGCAGTACCAGTAACGCTGTGACACTGACCGACAGTTCGCATGAAGCAACCAGGATGTTTGGATCAGTGCATTTATTCGTAGTGTTACTGTGCATAGTAATTTACTAAGGTAGCTAAACAGGCTGAAGCAAATGAAACTGCGTTTCGAATTTCGATAAGAATTACTCCCTTAATTACTCCATTACGACTGTTGTATGCTCACGCTCAGCCATGCCCACCCACGTACGAATAAAATTTTCGCCGCACTGCGTATCGGTGTCGTAGCCATCGGGTCTCGCATTATCGAATAGCTTGAAACACTCAACTAGCCTCGAGCCAAGCGGTACTTAAGCCTAGACTACGAGTACGCCAGCCGCCTCGCGAAGAATGACGGTTAGCATCTCCAAGGGACGCACGCCAGCGCGCGCTTACTCCTGACCCCTCCAGGCTGGACGCCTTGGCAAACGTCGCTTCGTATTGAGCTATTGGTAGTGCTTCAAATGACTTTAAAATGCGCAATTTGAATTTGGCTTCTATCCGTGCAAGTCAAAGCCGGTCCGCACCATCTAGTAGGGTCAGACTGGAGCACGCTAACGCGAGCGCGCACCCCAGCACTACCGTGCACATGGCAAACAGTTAGCGTAGGTGCAGTAGCTACGTCTGCTGCGTAGCGTAGATATTGAGGCATCCACGGGTTGCGGTGACGAGCTCTCTTGCAGTTGAGACGCTCGGACAATCGCGCTCTCTGGTTGGTCTACATGCATGTCGTTGCTCCAAACGTGTGGCGACGCAAGCCAGTCCTGAGCGCCCACACGTCGCCTGCTTCAGAGTTGCAGATCATCGACTCCGGTGCCCGATTCATCCCCACCATACGACTCACCTAGTGGTCCTGAGCTACCCGATACCACTGGGCTCACGTGAGTCCATTTTCCATCAGCTCACGAGCCTTAAGGAATTCGACGTGGTGAACGCCCCAATAAGCCTAGGCATCCAACCTAGACACGGCTCCATCGATGCATGTCGCTCACGGCGGGCACCGTTCCACCTCACGCTCTTACTGACGACATTACCAACCACGGCCCTGCAGCAAGGCAGCGTCTAACGCCATTACCGCTATTATGCACTTTTTCGGAGAGCGCTAACGAGAAAACGGCGCCGACAATGCTTAGCGACGCCGAAGAGACGCTCACAACAGCCGACAAGCCAGCAACTATCGGGGAATCGAGCGACCGCGACGCTGCCCACGTTCTCGTCGCAGAACATACGAATGACTCGCAACCGGGGAGGACATGGACAAGAATTCTACACCTTTCGCCATTGACACGGAAACCACAGAAGACGAAGCCAACAACGGTGCCTGCTGGAAGGCACCGTTGCGCGATGCAACGGTGCCTTCCAAGCGATGCGCACGCAACTCTGCTGCCACGAAACAGCGTCGCTCCGTCAGAACGCCTCTGAACACCCTTCCACCGAGCCCCGGCAGAGCGGGCCAAAGCGCTTGCCTCCTCTTCCTCTCCGAGATGAAAAAGTTATCCTCCGGCCTCTCGGAGGCCTCAGATTGGATGAATGGCCCAGACCAACGTTGGCCACCGCGCTTTGGGCAGCGGCTGCTGTGAGCACAAATGACCGGAGAGACCTCATCCTAAGGACCCGGCCAGAACAAAACATGGCCGTAATAAGGACCCCATCTCCACACGTTGCAGACGCCCTGCTGAAGATCCAGGAACTGTCGATCAGCCAAAGCACCTACCCGGTGTCTGCATATCTTTAGCCGCCCACGATGATTCGTGCAAGGGTGTCGTTCCGGGACTGGAACCAGCCACCCCCTCACATATGCTGGCAGAGGAGATGCAAGCATATGAAATCCAGATACTACAGGCTCGGATGATGGGTCAGTCGGCTGTTGCACTGGTTACCTTCGAGGGTCTATGTGTGTCACGCTTCATCCGATTTCTTGGGGCAGAGCTCCGCTGCTACCCACACCGTCCCCGCCAGCAGGTCTGAAAAACGTGCCTCAAATTGGGACACCAATCCGACCACTGCCCCAAACCGGACGTCACCATTTGTGAGCAGTGCGGCATCGATAATCCAGTCCCATCACACCCATGCTCTCCCCGGTGCAAATCATGTCGAGGGGACCATCCTACAACTGAACCGAAGTGCCCGCGACGCCAGCGACAACACTTCAACAGCGCCTAGGTGAAAAAAACCATCGATGATTAACAACGGCAACTGAAGGCCTCCGCCAATGTGCCTCCTTCATCAGCGACAACCCCTGCTTCTGGAACATCATTCAAGAAAACTGGCCGGTCTCGTTCGAAGACGCCGTCCAGATCACGCCCGAAGGCACGGGCAAACTCCAAGTCCCGTTCCCAACCCCGCTCCCAGTCGTCCTCCGCCGGCAACCAGGGGAAGCGTCAGACTGCCCCGGCATCTCAGTCCTTCCCCCAGCCCTACAAGAAGACACTACTAAGCAAGCCGGCAACTTCAGCAGCTACCCCCGAACGTCAGCAGCCACGGGCCCCGGAGAGCACCAATGCCAAGGCGGCACCTCAGGAGGTAAGTTGCCTGCGGGATCCCCAACAGCTCGCTCCCTCCCAACCTCCACCCCACAACACGTCCCGCTCTACTCCCCTACCGAACACCAACACCGATCCTTTCCCAGAAATCGCGCGGCTACGCCATGACATGGAAGCGCGTCACGCGCACATGCGTGCACAGCTCGACGCTTCTATAGAGCGCACAAACGCCAGAATACAGCCAGCTATAGAGAGCGTGCGGCAGGAATCTCTAGCGCTCCGGCAGGAGATCATAACCGTCATACACGCATCAGAAGAGCGAACACACGCCCTATTCGCCGAGTTAGTCTCCTGGTTGGATTCTATAGGCGCACCCCTGCCGGCTTCGAAATCCGTGCGTCCCCAGCCACCCCTTACACCCGGAGGCTTCCTCTCACGAGGATGATGGTGCCCCTTAGCAAGCAGCAGATCGTGGTCTGGCAGTGGAACTGCGGAGGATGCCGTCGAAAAAGGGCATCCCTGCAACAGTACGCTGCTATGTCCACGCACCCTCCTGATATTATCCTCCTACAGGAACCAAACTGCTCCCCTTCTCTATCCGGCTTCACCACTTTTACGGGTACCTCTCCACTCGTGGGAGCCCTAGTATAAACATCGATATCCCACACCAAAATCTTGAAGTCATTACACAGGGCAGGAACATCCAGTCAAAAAAAAATTGACTCCAATTAGCTTTTCCAATAGTAATCAACTGGGACCAATAGGAACCAATTGGAAAATGCTTACTTCCAACCGGTTACGATTGGATCAGAGGAGAAACCAATTGGAGTTGCCAATTGAAATGAACTGGAGCCCATTTGAACTGATTGGAAAATCCCTAGTTCCAACTGGTTATGATTGAGTCAAAGTGAAACCAATTAAGTCCGATTGGACTTGCCAATTGGAATCAACTGGGCCCATTGGGAAATCCTTACCTACAATTAGTTACGATTGAGTCAGGGATGGAACCAATTGAGTCCAATTGGACTTGCCAGTTTGAACCAGCTAGGCCCACCTTACATTCCCAAATGAGTCTAATTGGACTACCAATAGGAATAAACTAGCTAGAATGTAACCCACTGGGAAATTATACTTTCACTTTATGAACCTATTCAAGGAAACTGGAATGAGTTATAGCTATATCTGCATGCAGTACTAAGGCTATGGCAAACCTGTTTCTGACAGCTGGCATCCTATTTAGGTTTTCTTTGTGGGGTATATATGTGTATTGCCCACTGGTGCAATTGGCCATTCCAACCAATTGGTTTCAAAGTAATTGGCACCCATTGGGTACAACATGTCACTCCAACAAAAACCAATTGGTCACGTTCCAGTTGGTTCAATTGGTCCAGTTATGTACTAATTTACGATTGGAAATTTTCCAGTTGGTACCAATTAGAAATTTCCCAATTGGAGTCAAGTGCTTTTTTTTGACTGGGCAGTTGCAGTCTCTTCATACTTAACGTGTACAGTTCTCCCCGCTCACGAACACACTCATTTCATCACTTTCTAATAGAATTTGGACGCCTTGGGCGGGCCAAACTGGACCCAATTTGTTCCGGCCAACTGGACCCAACAGTTCTCGGCCAACTGGCCGAGAACTGGATGCTCCGCATACAGTTCTCGTGTGTGGTGACTTCAACGCTCCGCATACAGTTTGGGGGTACCGCAAATCTGAAGCCAATGGAACTCGGCTCTGGGGTTACATATGTAACTGGAGACACCTTACATACAGACCCAGGGCACCCAACACGTTTGGGTAACAGCGTCACACGTGACACGTGCCCCGACCTTACTTTTTCAAAACATACAGGACCAGTGATTGCACATGGTCCTCTCGACGAACATCTAGGCAGTGACCATTACATCGCGGCCACTACCCTACCACTGCAGAGTGCACACTGCCCCGAGCAAAAAGTGCGCATCACGGACTAGACGAGGTTCAGGGAGCGTCGACAGAATCCTCCTGAAGGGGTTGGGTACGAGCAATGGCTCGAGCCCCTTTCTGCTGACCTAGACACGCGTACGCGCACACTGGTTACCAAAACTGCAACCCCGGACGTGGACCCGCACCTACTGCATCTGTGGGAGGCACGTAGGGGGCTCACGCGACGTTGGAAACGCCAACGCCTCAATCGCAAGCTTCGCCGGTGTATCGCCCAAATTTCGCAGGAGGCACAATAATATGCTGAGACATTCGTCCGAAACAACTGGCGAGGTTTTTGCGAGCGTCTTTCAGGCCCCCTAAGCACCGCCAAAACATGGTCGATACTTCGCGCACTCATAGATCCCTCCACTACAAAGGCACAAACATTTCATCGCCCACGCATCTTAATACATAAGTACCGAGAAGATCCGGCTGCTCTTCTCAAAGAGCTAGAAAAACGATTCATCCCTACCGGCACACCTTCACAGTATCCCGAATACCTGCACTCAGAAGAATCTAATGAGGAACTCGACGCGGACATTACAATCGATGAGGTTCGCGTTGTACTTCAAGATCTCCGTCGAAACACGGCCCCAGGCGCAGATCGTATCAGATTTTCCACCCTTCGAAACCTCGGTGATTCAGACCTCCGTCATCTGACAAACCTATTCAATGATCATTGGCGTCAGGGCACACTCCCACAGGCATGGCGTCATGCTGACATTTCGCTAATACCCAAACCAGGCAAGCCCGTAGCCATAGCAAATTTACGGTCGATATCCCTTACTTCACGCTTCGGAAAGTTAATGGAACACGTGCTTATGCGGCGTCTACAACCTATCCTCGAACGACAGTCCTCCTTCTCCCACTCACAGTTCGGATTCCGGGCACATCTCTCCATGCAGGACGTGCTTCTAGAGCTCAAGGAAGAGGTTATCGGCCCCCCGTCCCGTGCCCAGACGAGGGCCATTCTCGCCCTTGATCTAAAAGGAGTATTTGATAACGTGGCACACGATTTGATTCTTCGAAATGTTGCAGAATCACATTGTGGTCGCCGCATGTTTAACTGCATTCGTTTTTTTTTCTGCGGGACAGAACAGCCACCATTGGAATAGGACCACATCGGCCGGACACAATTCGCCTCACAGGTCGCGGCACCCCACAGGGATCAGTTCTGTCCCCCACTCTATTTAACATCGCCCTCCCAACACTACCTCAGCAGCTCGACTAGATCCCCGATGTTGCACATGCTATTTACGCAAAGCAACATCACGATCTGGACGACGTGAGGGTCAGACGGGACCATTCAGGATCGACTGCAGCAGGCCGTCGACATCACCGCTTGCGCACGACGAGGCAGCTTGTCCTGTGCCCCACAAAAGTCCGAGCTTGTTCTCAGCCCGCGCGCGTAGCATCACCCCTACACCCGAGATCACGATTCACGTGGATGGCGTTCGTGTCCCCCAGGTGGACCATTTTCGCTTTCTTGGACTACACGTTCAGGCGAACGGGAAGGGGAACTACACTGTATCTCTCTTGTCCCGACAGACCGAACAGACTTTGGCCATGATTCGGAGGGTCTCCAACAGGCGCTCAGGTCTACTGCGCCTGGTGGAGGCCTGCGTGATCAGACGCATTACTTACCACCTTCCCTTCCGCAGACTTACACAGTCGGAGCAGATACGGGTCCGACACGATGCTGCGAAAGGCGACCAAGCTCGCCCACGGCCTCACACACTACATATCTCTAGGGACGCATAACACTCTCGGTGAGTTATTGGAAGCTCAGTGGGCCAGTCAACGACAACGTCTTTTGCTCACACCCACATCCAGTCTTGCACAATTATGATGAGGACATCATCATCACTGTTCTCGACTTGGGTCTGTACAGCCTTAAAGGCGCACCCACTACCACGAAATGTGCACCCTGAGCATGACACGGGATGCCGGTGCGCCCGTGTACGCTACCTGGTGCGCATGCTCGGTGACATACCTGAGACAAATACCCTATACATCGGATGCTGCTCGGTGCCACAACGGGTATTCCGCGGTAGTGCTGGATGGCAATGAAACATTTATTACGGCCGCCTGCCTGCGGGGTTCTACACCTGAACACGGAGAAGTCCTTGGGGTAGCGCTTGCTGTGCGACACACTCTCCAGATTCCTGGTGAGGTGTATATCCTAATCGATTCCCAGCAAGCATGCCGCGCCTTTTTGACGGGACTCGGGTTCTCCAAAGCGGCTCTCCACCCCCCCCCCCCCTTACACTAGTCACCAAACACAGACACATCTGACCCACAACGCATCCACTTGTTCTGGGACTCCTGGCCATGCCTCACTGTCGGGTAATGACCGCGCACACGTGGTCGCTCTAGAAATTACCTTCCGAACTACACGGCATGACAAGGATTGGAGTACAAATCAGGTGGGCTCCCCACTCACATACAGAGACATATTAAAATACTACACACGAGCTAGACACACCATGGGCCCACCGCCACTGTCGTTCTCGCGAGAGGATGAGGTGGCACTCAACCAACTCCAAACACACACATTTCCCAACCTCCTCTGACAACAAAAATTTTACCCTGGCCGCTACGCAGACTCTTGTCCGGGTTGCGGCAGCTCCCCCATGGCATTCCATGTCTAGTGCACCGCAAAATTATTCCCTCCCCTGCCAGTCATCCTGCGCCCATTCCGCACCAATGAGCTGTGGGAGGATGCCCTCCGCGACGGCCCTCCCGATCGAGGTCCACGTAGCCCTGGTTCAACGGGCCCGTGCTGTTGCTGAGATCATTCTTGGGACCCCAGACTAGGAGTCCCTCCCACAGTCCCACTACCTTTTTCTTTTTGTAGTAAAAAAATGTTTACTCTCTCTCTCTCTCTCCAGAGTTGCCCACCTTCGAGGTGCGCCGATGGTCGAGGCTCGTCCCGTCAGGAATCCTTTCAACGCAAGTCTGGAGTGTGGCATCTATCGCTGAGCCGATGTGCATGCTGCCGACATCACACGAGCGAACATAAAGAGGACGTTTTGTTCGAGCCTCGAAAATTGTGTGATTGCCTTAGACATAGGAGGAGGAATAAACTTTATTTACAGAAAAGAGCAGATGGTGAAATCGTCTGAGGTGGGTGGCGTCCCTAGTCCCGGATGCCGTGGACCTGAGCCGATAGCTTGGCCCTGCTCATCAGGCGATGCTGGTCTTCAGGGCTCGGCCTTGTCAGCTGGGCCTCCCACTGCTCGACTGTTGGTCCGGTGATGCGTGGTGTCGATGGGTTTTGCCCACATTCCCATGCTATGTGGTAGAAGGTGTTGGGCGCAGAGAAGAAGGCGCAGCTGTAAGTGCGAAATAAAATATGGTACGCATGCTGCTCGGTACGAGAAAAAAGATCTACGTAGGCGAGTTATCAGAATGATGCGTAAGCATTTCGTATAGTAACGACGTGGTGTTGAGTGCATGCTCACAATCAACACTGCTGGTAATCCTAGCACTGCGGTCGTCTTCGCGCCATTACGGTAAACTGCGACAACAATGCGGCGTCACGAACTCCTGCGGAAGGCGGCGCAACGTAAACTGATGAGGAAAGCAAACTATACTGCAGGTGGCGGCGCCGGGGGTGCTGATGACGTTCAGCTCCGAAACCCACGGCCGCTCCACAGTTCTGGCTCACTAAAGAAAGGTTGTGCCTAGTGCGTGCCTGATTGCACACGTCACGTGGTCACAGAGACGCGCTCGTGCCACTGCTCGCGCTCGTCGTCGTCTTCCACAGCTAGTTCCGATGCCGCTGATACTGCCAGCGTTCCCACACTGCCCCTCACGCGCGTGCCATTGCTAGCCACTGTAACATTGCTCGCGCGTTCGTCGTCGTCATCTTCCAGAGCTGGCGAAAACATTGCTGCTGGCTCTACCTTGAAAGCAATCGTCTTACGCGAAGGACGGATGGACGCTCGGACAGTTTTCTCGTTGGGTAACGATATAAATGCTTACGCATTTAAAACAGCCGCAGGCAGCTATCCAGTACACCGGAGCACGGCAAATTGATGAGAACCAACATTATTCTTGTAACAGCGACCAGAAGTATGTTTTCCCAACAGCGCCTATCGATTTCCGCTGCAGGGAGAAATGCAACGTTGTTGCAAGGTCATCTAGCCCCGTAGGATGGGTATCCCCACCGGCGCCACCCACTCCTTCGGAACGAAGGACGTTGGGGGGGAATAAGAAAGGTAAATATTGCACTCATAGTATATCTATGCTCGTAGTAGGCTTGTCTGAAAAAATTATTAATGCGATAGCGTTAAGAGCCCCATGTCGCACAAAAGCCGGCGTCGATATCGGCGTCGGCGTAAGCATCGGCGTCTGGCGGAAATAATCATGCCGAACCACATCATCCCGAACGACTCCGACCGGGCGGGCCCTTCGCGTGGCGCAAGGCCTTAGTGAACAAAAATTGAATTTATCAAAGTAAAATCTGTCAGAAAAATGGTAACGTACGATTTAACCACAGCCTACAGACGTGATAGCGTCGGATTGTAATTTGAATATACGAGAAAAACCTGATAAGCAGCCAAAGATCTTTGAATGCTATCGCGTTCCACTCTTAAAGGCGAAGCTTAAGCATCCTCCAATTCTGATGGTGTTTCGCTGTACTTTGGTTCTAGGCAACATTGAGGGGATTGTTGAAAACCGAGTCTTTCTAAATTTTGATCGGGCCCCATGTCTCAGAAAATACGGTGTCGGTGTCGGCGTCAACGGCGTCCAGTAACGCTATGGCGTTCCACTCTTAAAGGCGAAGCTTAAGCATTTTTTTCGTTTGCAACCTGTGCCCATACACTGTCATGCTGCTCCGAGGAGAACGTGTTGGTACTGTGGAAGCAACCGACGACGTACAAGTTATCGACGTTACCGACGACCCGAATTGTGCAAGCTACCGTATACGCTCAGTGCTTTTTCTATATCTGACACATTGCCCCGAGATGTATTTGGTTCCTCCATCGCTGGAACCCTTACAGCAGCCCAACGTTCCCAGCTGCTGTCTCTCTTGGAAGAATTTCGTTCGTCTTTCGACGTGGGGCGACCTTCTCTGGGTCGGACATCAACTGCAACGCACCACATCGACACTGGCTCTTAACCATCATTGCGGCAACGTCCATATCGAATTTCTCCCAATGAACGTCGTGTGATTAACGAACAAGTCGACGACATGCTTCGGCGCGAAGTAATTCGACCTTCGAAAAGTCCGTGGGCTTCTCCTGTCGTCCTTGTTACAAAGAAGGACGGCTTCGTAAGGTTTTGCGTCGATTATCGCCAGCTCAGCAAGATCACTCGCAAGGACGTCTATCCCCTGCCACGCATACATGACGCAGTTGACTGCCTACAAGGAGCCGAATTCTTTTCATCTCTGGATTTGCGCTCAGAGTATTGGCAAGTGCCTATGGAAGAAGTCAACCGGCCGAAAACCGCCTTTATCACGCCCGACGGCTTGTATGAGTTTAACGTTATGCCTTTTGGACCTTTAATGCGCCCGCGACATTTGAGCGCATGATGGACGCAGTTCTGCGAGGCTGAAAGTGTCACACATGTTTGTGCTATCCTTGACGACGTTGTAGTTATCGCTCCCGACTTCACCACGCACCTCTAACGCCTCCGGTGTGTTTTGACGTGTTTATCGAACGCCGGCCTACGATTAAATTTAATGAAGTGGCGATTTGCTGCACGCAGCCCTCCACTACAGCGTGTCTCATAATCAAAACTGGTTTTGGCAAGTAAAACCCCAGAAAGAAGAAGAAGAAGCGTAACGCCATAACCGCTAATGCTCCACGAAGGGGGTACCATTTTATTATTCTTTTTACATCGGGAAAGGCAGTGTCTTCTCTAAAGGAGGCTCTCTCTACAAATTATTGCTGATAGGTACTCTCTTCATTCTTTCATTAGCTGTATTACACAATGCCCTCTAATGAAGTTACCGCTGCTTACCACCCACTCATCTGCCAGAAGGGACAACTCTTGAAAAATGTAATGACGTGATAGCGTTAAGGGCCCCGTGTCGCAAAAAAATCAGGTGTCGGCGCCGAACGTTGTTTGACGAAAAATCATTCCGAACCACAACCACGCAGGCTCTCCGCGTGACGCAAAGGCTATAGTAAAGTAATTGAATTTCTAAGTAAAATGTCGTCGGCTTAAACACAACTTAAAACACAACCGGCAGACATGATAACGTCGTATTGTAATTTGAATATACTAAAAAAACATAATTCTGTTACGCAGAAACTCAAACACAAACCTTTTTCCAGCTTTTCTACCATTCATAGAGCGCCGCGCAGCGCATTCTTCCTTGCAACAACACCAACCAGATGGCGCTCGCCTCCGCGGAAGCGGCGTGCGGAGGCGAAGGTGGGGAAAAAACGACTGCTAAAAAAGACCAATATCCGACAAATAATACATTGACCCTCTCATCGAGATGGCACGCCACCCTGCGCAACTCCCACCTTGACGAACAACTCTGGGCTACCCGGTAAGCCTGCGAGGCGGCGAAGAGGCAAGACCTCGATGTCCCCACGTGGGAGGCCTAGGCCCAGCCAACTAAACTGCTGGTTTAAATAAAAGTTTGTTCCTCCTCCTCCGTTGCCGGGAAGCGTTACAAGCAGACAGGGATCTTTGAATTCTATCGTGTTCCACTCTTAAAGACGAAGCTTAAACGTCCTCCAATTTTGTTCGGAAATATATTCCTGGGAGGCACCATATTCAATCCAAAGCGGTTTTGAGGCTTCAATAAATGTGGTTCAGGGCCCCTTTAAATGAAAAGCACCACGAGAATATAGGGGCTGGGAGAAAAGAGGCCCATTGGGCCGCATGAAGAAGTAACCAATGAGAGCTTTGGATAAGGACACGTGATGGGTGTAAGACTATAATGGTGTTAAAGAAAAGGAGAGGTGAAAAGAAATGGTGCAGAGACAGCTACAGCGATGGCATCGACGAAAAAGGTTCGCACTCAGTAGGAAAAGCGCCGAAATACGCGAGTATGCGAGTACAAACGTCAGGGACGTGTCATGCAGACGGAGGAGCAATGCGTAGTGTTGCGACTCGAGGTGGCGTTTGGGCCAGGGATCCGCCAAGCCCATTGATGAGCACGTCCGGAGCAGGAATGAAGGAAAAAGGGTTTTTAGATTATTTACACTTGCCCCTGGTACGGAAGCCCACTCCATCAGGAGCATATTGACACGTGCAACAGAAGACCTTTATAGCAAGAAGTACTGCACCGGCAGAGACGAGCACTAGCTTGCTTGCTTGCTTGCTTGATCATCATCCGTGGCGCTTACCCACTACGGGGTATTGCCCAAGAAGCCGGTGGTTAAAGGTTAAACGGAAGGGGGGACGGAAAAAAAGAAGCACTAGCCAAGAAGATGGCTGACCCCAAGACGAAAACTTCTTCTCTCCTTGCCTGAATACTGGCTCGCGCTCGCCGCAGCTAGTGACCTGGTGGCATTTTCCCCCTGTGAAAAAAAAAAAAAAAATGGGCGTCGTCCCGATGCTAGTGCTAGTCGACTTAGGTAGAGGGGGAAAAAAGAAGGAATGAACATAAAGTATGCACAAGTGGGGGTGAGGGAGAGGAAAAAAAAGAAAGTAAGTCATAAAGTTGAGACGTCGCACTATCGCGCGAAATAAGGCTTGAGTCGTACAATGTACACAATCTCCGAGTGGTGCCTTCGACGCTGGGGCGATATGGCACTATCCGGGAGAACCTCGTAGTTCACGTCACTAACGCGGCGCAGCACTTTGTAGGGTCCAAAGTAGCGACTGAGCAGTTCCTCTGACAACCACTGGTGGCGCACCGGCGTCCACACCCTAACTTGATCGCCCGGGTGGTATTCCACTTGGCGATGGCGAAGATTGTAGCGGCGTGCATCTACGCTCTGCTGTTGCGTGCTGTGTAGGCGTGCCAATTGGCGAGCTTCTTCGGCGTACTGTGAAAATTGCTCAGCGTCAGGGGTGAGCAACGTGTCGTAATCGTGTGGAAGCATCGCATCCAGCAAGGTCTGAACCTCACGTCCATAGACAAGATGAAACGGCGTGAATCGCGTTGTCTCCTGGATGGCAGAGTTCTACGCAAATGTTACGTACGGTAGAACCTGATCCCACGTCTTGTGTTGTACATCGGCGTACATGGATAACATGTCGGCGATGGTTTTGTTCAATCGTTCCGTCAATTGAACAAAACCATCGCCGACATGTTATCCATGTACGCCGATGTACAACACAAGACGTGGGATCAGGTTCTACCGTACGTAACATTTGCGTACAACTCTGCCATCCAGGAGACAGGAGTGGTTTTGTTCAATCGTTCCGTCAACCCGTTGGTCTGCGGATGATATGCAGTGGTCTTGCGATGGCTCGTGTAGCTTAGCTTGAATACGTCGTCAATCAGCTGGGCCGTGAAAGCTGTGCCTCTGTCAGTGATCACGTACGACGGGGCTCCATGTCGAAGAACGATCTGGTCTATAAAAAACTGGGCAACAGCGGCAGCCGTAGCGCATTGTAGAGCCCTTGTCTCGGCGTATCTGGTTAAGTAGTCTGTGGCGACTACGATCCACTTGTTCCCGGCGGATGATAATGGAAAAGGCCCAAGTAAATCTATTCCTATTTGATCGAATGGGGCCCTGGGTGGTGCGATCGGTTGCAGCATCCCCACGGGCTTCAGTGCCGGGGATTTGCGGCGTTGACATTCATAACTCTTGACGTAGCGCTTTACAGATGTAGGAAGTTTGGGCCAGTAGTACGCCTGTCGAACTCTGGCGAGAGTTCGTGAGGAGCCTAAGTGACCAGATGTGGGCTCGTCATGGCAGGCAAGAAGAATGTCGTCTGTTCGAGTTTTAAATGCGAAGCATTTCTTGCCGGCGGCTCTGTCCGTCCCTCCCGCGTCCCACCACACCCCTACAGCCCATGCGCGTCCCCTCCCCCTCTCTCTCCTCTTCTACGCTCCCCCCTTTCTCTCCTGTAGGAATCCTCTACGGAGCGGTGCCCGCTCCCCGCCTCCTCCCCTCCCCTTCTCTCCTCTAGGAGCCGGAGCGGCGCGCACGACAGAAGGTGCGACAGCTGCATACTCCGCTGGGAGCGCCACGGAGCGTGCGCGCCTCATTTTCTCTCCTGTGCAGCGCCGCGATGAGCGCTCGGGCCGCTGCCGCGAAACCATCTCCCGCTCAAGCTGCATACTCCGCTGGGGGCGCCACGGTAGTTCCTCGGTATGAAAATGACGAAGCGCGCGCGCCTCATTCTCTCTCCTGTGCAGCATCGCGATGAGCGCTCGGGCAACTGCCGCGAAACCATCTCCCGCTCAAGCTATCTCCCCGCTGCTTCGCATCCACACATGGTTCCCTTTAGCGGGAGATGGAGTGATTTTTTTTTTCTTATACAAGACACCACTTCGAAGGCAGAAGGACGAGAGACTGCGAGAAAGGCGTCGAAGTATGGGAGAGTTGCGTCCTTCGAGGTTTTCGATGATTGCGCGGATTTCGGCATCCTCGCGCTGTCGTGCGATCAAGTCCTTTGCGGTGAGTGCCCCAAGGAATCCGCTGCCATCCTCGGCGTCCGGATAACAAACTTCGGTGGGTGCACGCGACAACGAATCAGCATCTTCGTGCTTGCGGCCTGATCTGTATACGATGGTCAAATCGAATTCTTGCAGACGAAGGCTCCATCGTGCGAGTTGCCCAGCGGGGTCTCGTATATTGGTCAACCAGCACAATGAATGATGGTCGGTCACTTCTTTGAAGGGGCGACCGACCGACCGCGCTCGTCGCAGCTCATGACCTGGTGGCAATATTAAACGCCTAGTTCGCTTCAGGACACGTCAGAACCAGTTTCATTCACTGCATCACAGGTCCCCGCTTTTAACACCGTCGTCTTCCCTAGGAGACTAGACTAGGGAATCTGATGACGTTATCTCGGCACATCACAATCGTCGAATCGATCTAAATATCCCTCCCATGTTGACGCACCGTTCCGCCGGGCCCGCCTCCGATATCGCATCCTCGCCCCTGCATTCTTTAATCTTCATGGCCATCTGGGAAACCGAGCTCGACGTGGTTCCCATGGTATTGGCCGACGTTGCCCCCTTTAATCAATTAGTGGGCTCTGAGTGACGGCCTGCTTGTCAAGATCAGGATTAGAGAGAGTGATATTCGCGGTAATTACCGTATCCACGGATGGCGGTGGTGGTTGTTGCTTCGACGCGAGCTCCAAATTTGTTAACGCGTCACAGTGTGACACGCCCGGTCGCTGTCGGTGCGTGCGCCGATGGACTGACTCATGCTTCCAGGTTGAGACGTAACAGCAGCCGGTCATGACATCACAGCATTCTCTATGCAAATAGTACTCTATAACTAATATACGCAGTTATCGAATATCTGTAAAGAGCGGTGAACTGTTTAAGGACACATGAGTGTACACTCTCAATCAAGTCCTGCTTATAACAGTGTCGTTTATCCGCATCTTGATAAAAGGTGAGAAACACTCATGTTTTCTGTTTGCATGTGAACTTTATTAGCCCCAGCTTGAAGCCTTGTGTGGCGTCGTTCATTGCCTAAGTTCTAGTTCGGGACGTTAACCCCTTAACATACATGGGACATGCCCCCAGAAATCTACTGGCGGCAATTTACAGAACTAATGAGCTTGCGTCATCGAAATATTTTATTTCGGTTGTCAACGCCATGACAAAACACTGACAAAACGTCGGTTGAGTCGTGCCATAAAAGACCTCTTCACCGACGGCAAATTAAGTACTTGTGTTGCAGATTTTTCTGATTGATGAAGAAAATTAAAGATAATGTGTGAAATTGAAAAGGCTGTGATAAGAGATTTTAACAAAGAAATATTCTTTAATTTGAATGAGCATAAACTACTACTTAATAAAGAAAGAAGGCATATGTGTTCCTGTGTACCGTGACGAAATTCTGGATGTCATTTGGAGCGTTCGCTTGAGGCTGGCACTTTTATGTTCTCATAGCCGCTTGAAGTGAATAAGTTTGTATAATTCGTGCCTTTGCTTGTGGCCGGTTCCGTTTCAGATGGAAGCCTTTGTTTTCCAAACTTAATGGTGGAACACAATGCAAATCCCTTGTAACGGAAGAAGAGATTAATAAGATATTTTTTTTTTATGACGGCGACGACGAATCTGATTTAGAGCTTGACGAAAAATATTTAGAATTCTTAGAATAACATTCTGACAACGTCGGCACAGAAATTGACTCAGAACATCCAGAGAAACCAAAACATTGAAAGCAACCGAAAAAAAAAAAAACTAAACTGTTTTGGCTGGAACGTTCTAGCCGAAAATCTCGCAATTTAAACTCCCAATAACCACATGTGCAGTCAAAGGGTCATTCAATGGAAGAAGACGCACAAAACTGAATTATTCAAAACTGATTCCGGCGTAGACCACGGTGAATTGAAGTGCATTCCCCAGTGCAAACAACCGGAGGATATTATAGCGCTAGAAATATTTTCTGTTAGGGAGTTAGGTAGATTTGTAAAAATAATGGTAAAATAAAGCACTGGATTTGCTTAGCAAACCAGAAACGTCATAACATCGGCAGAAGAAATGGAGGCCTTTCTAGGAGTCAACCTCATTACGAGCTATTACGTCCTGCCAACTCAGAGAAGGTAACGTATACGAAGTGGACCGAAGGTGAAAAATGAAATACTGCCTTCGAGTGTTCTTTAAATTACTGGACGTTGGACTAAACAATGCCTACATTATGCACGTCAAACCGCAAGTTGTCGAGCCCACTATGCCCGCTTTGACCTCGCTGCAGTTCTGCCAAACAGCCACACGACGGTTTTCGAGCCGAGAGTGGATCACATGAACAGGCGCAAAAGAACATGCGCAGGGTAAGAAGCTGCCGCACAAAAACTTACAAGTGCTCCCACTAGAAAGAGTGCCGCTAATTGTGACAACTCAAAAGCTTGAAAACAGCACATTTACCCCCTGCAACATTTGCAATGTTAGCTTGTGCTTCCTTACCACAAGAAATCGTTTCATGGAATATCACGGTGAAAGCAACTAAGAATCCCACGTATCACGTCCTGAACCACGTTTTATCGAAGTGGAGAAATGCTATCGAAGTGAAAATAGGCTACTTCAGAAATAATTTGCCGCAAGAAGTACTTCAATGCGTTCGGTAGAAGCGGAGCTATTGGCAATCAAACACGGCCTCCGCTGTGCTCCCGTTATTTCTTCAATGCCTTGCACTGCGAAGGCTACGGCAGAGTGGGGCGTGCCCACAACCACGGCCACTCGATGAATGTGTTTTTCATCGAGCGGCCGTGCCACAACGCTCCGCCTTCTAAATCTCACCGTGGCGCGCAGTTCGAATTTCATTTTGGATGTTAACATGGACGCCTCGACTTTCGATTTTGGTGCCAACAATAAACACGGTTCTCCTCAGAGAGCCGCAGTGCGCTTAGCCAGTGGACTTGTAGCGACACCCCGCGGCGGTCGCGGTATCTACGCTGAGTAGCCGACCACACCTACGAATAGCAGCCGCGTATGGGAATGCGCTTTATTACGAAATAAAGCATCCAGAAGAGAGTGAGGAGCCGGCTCTTGTTTGAAAAGAGAGCGTTTGAGACAAAGGTGACTTCGGGCGCCGCTTGCGAGCTCCACGCACTGCGTACGACAGCAAAACTTGGCTGAGATGTTCACAGCGGCGTATGCTACCCGTGCACTATGTTATTTCACCAAGCCCAGGGGGGGGGGGTTCAGGGCCCCTTTGACCCATTAGGGACTAGCATGCATTTAAAAGTACAGTACCATTTTCATTTTTAAATAATTAAAGAAGAAATATACTGTGTTCCTTAGTACGCCATTTTGTTCAAAGGGGTCCTGCCAAGACGACCACATTGTAGTTCTTTTTGTCAGCTGCATGATGTATTTGATTTATTCATCACCAAACTTGGAGAAGTGCTGAACATGTGAGGTGCTGCTGTACATCCACCTTCTTTATTTTTTATCAAGCATATCATATGCTTCACGTTGCTGAGGTTTGTGTGGACGTTTTAGAAAAGAATGGCGTAAACAAAGCATGCATGACGTTCCATATACAATGCATATTTATAGCGTTGCGAGAAAATGAATGTAGGCGTACTTTGTGAAGTACACTTGGCCGATGTGTATGCTAGAGGGGTGGGCTTGTTCTCAAAGCACACACGGTGCCTTTCTTACCATTATTTTTTGCTTACAATTTTTTTCATATTTTCTTTTCTCACTACAAACAGTTCAATCACCATTGCAGGTAAAAATATATTAAGCATTACATCGAGATTGCTACTATTCCTCCTGGTTCCTTTCTTGCTGTCGAGAAAGATGACGATCTTATCATC
The DNA here is from genome assembly GCF_013339745.2 of Dermacentor silvarum. NCBI lineage: Eukaryota > Metazoa > Arthropoda > Arachnida > Ixodida > Ixodidae > Dermacentor > Dermacentor silvarum. The sequence continues at coordinate 61,796,137 of NC_051161.1, forward strand.
AGAGTGAATAAAATAGCGAGCAGTGTTGCCTTAAATTTAGATAAATAAAAATGCATTTAGATATCATATGAACATTATTTACAACAGAAGAATATTTATGCAGGACTTTATTACAAATCGGAAAATAGGTGGGAGGAAACAGAAAACGACAAAGACGATCTATATTCCTCTGCCAATTGAGATGAGTTATGCAGTGAAAGTAGAGCAACCCGCATTAGGGAACTAGACGTAGATCCCATCTCTTGAAAGATCAGAAAATTCTAACAAAAATGTTGCCGACCAAATCATACAACAGGTCTGAAGTGCAAGAACAGACTGTAATTGGAGGAGATGCCACCAGGCTCTTGAATGTTTCAACTACCACTGAACCAAATGCTGAACACTTATATTTTGAAAACCTGCATTCATCGTAAGATATCACGTGTAGATCTGCATCAATAATATATTTTCATGCGCGCCTCTGAAAGCAACACCAAAGTCCTTCCCCGTGAAATCATGCTGCACACTTGAATAGCAAAAACACCTCCTAGCAAAAAATATTTTCCACTAAAATGCTCATTTTGCTACCGAGAAGGTTATGAAGGCTTACGCAAAGTTTTTTTCACTCTTCGCTGCAAGCCTATTTGTTTTTTGAAGCTCCAAAATATAGCATTTACATTTGGTGACCTACATCAGGTTTTGCTCCCGAAAAGGCCCAGCGGACTTTATAAAGTACACTATCCTAGCATTTCAAAGAATAAAGCGGCACTCATGAAACTTTCCCAATGTACTTGTAGTGTGAAAATATCATCTCACACGAAAAATCAGCAAAATGTAACTGGTATATTTTTCTTGGTCTTTAATGCGTTAAGGGGAGATGAGTGTCGAAAAACCAAGATTTCTTCCGAAAAAGACGATTTTGTGTTTTGTATTCCCCAAGCCTCCTCTATTATGAATTAAATAATCAAAGCTGAGAATCAACTATAGTAGGATACAACTTTTAAAAAAGCAGCAGTTGGCAACACACTCACACGGACCGCTCGGGGTTGTGTTAGCCCGTGTGCTTGCGTTGTAGTGCTCGCTTAAAGAACCCCAGGGCCCAGGTGGTCAAAATCACAACTGGTTTTGGCACGCGAAACCCCAGAAAGAAGAACTCCGCCAGCCAATCATCGAAGCAAACAAAATCGTCGTTATGCGACGTTTTCAAAATGGCGTCCGAGGCGTCGTACTAATTGATACGACTTGTCGTACTTCTACTATACCATACTTGTACGTTCCACTATAATAGACGAGTAAAAACGTATAAAATTACGTGTTTATAATTTCATTTTTGTGGTTACCGCCTTATTTAAGTAACAGGGAAAGTTTCAAGTACGAACTATTTGCGAACAGTGGCTGATGGTTATGAGGGCGTGAGCGGGTCTTCACTGCAGACTTAAGTTGTATCCGACTATAGAAGTCCGTAAAAAAATGCAAAAAGCACTCGCGGTGGCTCGCGAAAGTGCGAATTTAAATGAATTTCGCGCACGTGGCATTTCGCTCCGCGGCATTGCCTGCTCTTGAATTTTCGAGTGGATGTAGGCCTAACCCACGGTGCCTAACCCTTTTCTCCCAGAGCCCATTTCGGCAGCGCCGCATTTTTGCTGAAAATACAAAAAAAAAATTGTTTCCCCGCCGAAGTCTAGCGCCACGACTTTGTTTTTTTGCTTGTTTTTTCAACTTTCAAACGTGTTTTTCTCAGTTCCTCATTTTGTATCATTTTTCGAGTTTGTGCACTAACATTTGTGTACTTTATGTAGTCTCATCATAATGAAATCTGGCATGCTTATGCTTTAACATGTCCTGAATTCACAGAAACAATTTTCAGAGCTTTCCACAAGCATATTCACTAAGATAATTTCTAAAGTTTCTTTGTTGAGAATGGTAAAACAAACTCAGCGTTGGAATGTTTTTCTTGACTAAAAGACAAATGTTACACGATAACGTTTTTTTTTTCTTTTTTTTGCTTTACTGAAAACTACTATTCATTGGGAGCAATAAGAGCTATTTGTTGTGTTTTTTAAGCTTGCACTAAAATGCATTGCTTTTACAAATGCATGGTGCGCAAAAAATTAACGAAGTGAGCTATCAAGAAACTAAGAACGTTTCATTGAGCTGTCACAAATATTCCAGGAAAGCGTTTCCCGAGTGTTCAAAATTAAGTGTTACTGAATTTTTAGAAATCGCCAGTGGCAGGTAGCATAATTCCTATCATTGAGCGAGGTTATTCGATGAGGCGGACATTGGTAGCACGAGAAATCGAGGCACATATTCAACTATTAACAAAAATTCACTAATTATCAATTCTTAGTTAATTACTTTACGACACATATTGCAAGTTATGTAATGTAGCCAGTGAGCTTCTCAGGCGTATCCAGTTGGAATGGATTTCCAGAATGACAAAAGTTTGGAGATATGCGCCATCAAACTCGCCGTAAAAATGCACTGTTATTCCACTTTTTTACAAAAATGCTGTTTTATAGATTGAAGCACTAAAGTAACTGGAGCGTCCATGTATTTCGTCCCACACTTTGGGAAATAATAGCTTGAAACTGGTGTCATCCTAGAAATTCATTTCAAGTGAATGCGTCTTGCAAACTCACCGGCTACAATTCGTAAACTGCAATGTGTGTCGTAAAGTAATTAACTAAGAAGTTAATTAGTCAATTGTTGTTAATTAGTTGATTATGTGTTTCGATTTATCGTGTTACTAATGTCCGCCTCTCGGAATAACCCAGCTCAATGATAAGAATTATACTACCTGCCACGTGTGATTTTAAAAAATTCCGTAAAGCTTAAGTTTGAACACCTGGTATGTCCCAGAGAGTAACATGTAAGCTATAAGAAATATATTTTTGCAGAGTGTTCCATGATTGTTTGGCAGGACCAAATACAGAAAAAAATACACTACATCAATAATTTCTAGGCTCATTGGCTTATGTACAAGAGGAGGTATAACCCCTGCAGTAATAGGTCTTTCCAACGATTGCTGCGAGAGGGTTCCAAATACCGTGGATACCGGCGCTTGCATATTTTTCTGAATTAGAATGCTTGCCTTGTGACATCTATTCTTGAATCGTGTGACTTCAAAGTATAGAATACAAAATTGTGCGTGCGGTTCAAGGTGGTGGTTGGGGCGGAAGATTATGCTCGAGAACAAGTTAAGCTCGAGAACAAGTTAAGGACCGCACAAAGAGCGATGGAACGAAACATGTTAGGCCTAACGTTAAGAGACAGGAAGAGAGCGGTGTGGATCAGAGAGCAAACGGGGATAGCCGATATTCTAATTGACATTAAGAGAGAAAAAAATGGAGCTGGGCAGACCATGTAATGCAATGCGTAGGATGGATAACCGGTGGACCATTAGGGTTACAGAATGGATACCAAGAGAAGGGAAGCGCAGTCGAGGACGGCAGAAAACTAGGTGGGGTGATGAAGTTAGGAAAGTTGCAGGTACACTTGGAATCAGCTAGCGCAAGACAGTGGTAATTGGAAATCGCAGGGAGAGGCCCTCGTTAAAGTGTTCTACTTTACCTTCGTCCTGGAGTGGACATAAATATAGGCCGATGATGATACACGAAGTTAATATGTGCGGCGAATACTAATGCCAGTAAACGGATGGGTACGTGCACCTCCTCTTCTGCATATTAATAATTAAAAAAAAGTTCCTGCATTAAACCTTAACTTATAATGTCGGCTCATCGGTATCCCTAAAGCACACCGATTTCCTAATGGCATAACGCATTATATAATATATTCAATAGAACGTCTGGTTTGTACCTATGTACCTATGGCCCATTCTTGGTCAGTCGTGGTACAGAATTCTTAAATGCAGCAAGGTCTGTGTTGTACTTTTCCTTGCGTAAACATGTCCAGAGAGTAACAAATTCTTGTATATTGTTGTGGTTCTTGTATAATATAGTTCACCTCACTTTTTTTTTTTTTTTTTTTGCGAAACATATAAATCTAACGAAACCGAAACTGATCAACCTAATTTGTTTTTGTGACTCTGAGTGGTTTAGAAAACAACATGTGTATCATATTTTGTACATCTATAAAAATTACTTGATGGAATAATTATTATTTATTTTATCACTGAGAACTTTGATAAGCTACAAGTGACGGCGACGCTCCCAAGGCGCCACAGTTGACGCGATCAGCTTTGATAAAGCTGGCCAACATTGTGCGGAGCGTTACATATCAAAATGGCGGTCTCGTCTAATGGCCGTACGTGGGCCGCGAGCGGTGAACGCAGTGGAAAATCGGACGAGGACCTCTTAGTATTCGGTTACTCGTGCAAACTGTTCAGGGACGACGAAAAGGCGATGCATATTGACCGCGGCAAACATTTGATCCCGTGGATGGGCGACGACAGCCTAATGATTGACAGGTCCGTCTCCAAGCAAACAATGCCTCCCTTCACTTTCTGGATTTTTCAATCGAAGAGTGCAGGTTTTTACCGATGTTTTGACCTATCAGCATGCTTTTTTGCTTTTTCTTCAAGTCGCCGCTAACGAATCTGCCCTAGTTGTTCTAGCGTCCCGGCGGCGGCGCAGGATGTGGGAAGAAGCCAGCTATGGAGGCAGGAGCGAGCACTCCGGCGCTTCGAATCAGTTTGTTCTAACGAGGGCTGCGCCCTACTGGGTGCACTTTGCGCTGTGATTGTGTGGCTCGAATGTGTGTGGTGGCGTCCCGGCTTTGTGTGGGGACGAGAGAAAAAGGTATATACGACGTGCTGTTTTCTTGCACTTAGTGGATGTTTGTGATCGTTCTTCTTTCGAAACCTACCGCTGCCTGGCGAGGTGCGCAGTAAACTGTCCCGGGTTTTCCTGTTATGTTCACTACGTCCACTCTTCGGATTTCAAAGTTACTTTCTTTTTTTCGTGTTTGGGCCATCGTAGCTCAGTAAACGTTATTCAAAAGCACAAACACCGTTGAAAACGTGACAGGTAGGAATTAGGTGTCGAGCTGGTTCGCCACGGCTGTTTTGCTTTCGGTTGGGAAGGTCGCAGCTGGCCATGTTACGCGAAGTCAGGTCGAATACTGCGATAGAGTAGGGTACACGTTTTGAAGTTCCTTATAAGTAAACTGCTTCTGAGAACTTAAGCCAAAAAATTATTGCGAGTTTTTTAGCGTCGACGTGTTGGTTTTATTTTATCAGAGGATGCTTGTCACATCATATGGCAGTGCTCATTAGAATTATGTTTGCCGAGTGTAACGCAGATCGATGTGTGTTCATCTAGCTCAGCTGTGGAGAATATCGCACCCGTTTTCGTGTTTGACTTAGCCTTCAGCTTTCTTAGAGAACAGGCGCGCCAGTAGTTGAAAAGGCTCGTGACCAGTTTGCTGCAGTGAAGCGCGACCTTGTAGATACGCGAACTTTCCTGTAAGCCGAGGCCCAGCTTCAGTGCGTGAGCAAAACGAATCGGCATTGTCATTACTCAAACGAGCCGTGCAGCAGACAGAGGTGGCAGAAATTCCAGCACGATCCACACGATGTAGCATCAAAGTAACAGAATTCAGTTTGGGGGCCTTTGTTGGTAAGTCTGCCCAGATGTTGTTACCTATTAAGCAGAAAGCAACACTTGTTTTCGCTTAACAGTCTCCAGTTAGTCCGAGCTATGTGATGAAGTTCACAAACTAATTTGTATCCTTTGTGTGTGCTGGTCAGGTACGATGCAAGAGGCTACTTGCACAGCATCCACGAATACGAGCCGAAGCCTGGAGCAGCACTTCAGTACGCTGCCTCACTTACAGAAGAAGAGAAAGCCTTGGAAGAGCTGTGTGAAGAGGAGCGGTTCCTGGCACTCTTCAGGGACCTCCATGAAGAATCCATCTACCAAGGTGATGTTGCATTTCATTTACACAGCTGCAGCACTCCATGCCTCTTGCTTGTGTGCGTGCAACACAGCACATGTTCTGTGATTGGCCACAGCTGTGCAAATCAGTGTGTGATCCCCCACAGTTATAAGTGTTAATGCAGGTTAAATAATAGCACTTTTCCTAGAGAAAAATTAAAACCTTTCTTACAGAACTTTTAGTAGCAAGATCTTGTAGTCTTAAAGTCTGTGTCTAAAGCAAGTAGCGGCAACATTTCCTAGAAAGCAGTGAAAAACAAAGAATTCCTCCCCACTATCATGCAGGAGAGCTTGGGCATCAGTCATTTATGGCGATCTATTGTGCTTTGCCATGCTTTGCAGTCTATGTATACACGTCATCTTATAAGCGTCGAATAGCAGCACACTAATCCTTGCTTTTGGCCATTTGTGTGGACCTACTTTGGGGGCATGATGGCTGTACCTTTGCTCTCAAAAAAGACCCTCCTGTTGATTGTATTCCTACTTTCGGCTGCAAATATGAGGGCAAAGTGGTTCTGTACGTAGCGTTCCGGCGCCTGGGTTTGATGATTGTTATAGCTGCCATTTTCTTGTGACTGAGGCCCAAATTCTGAAGCCTTTCTCAACGTAGTAAAGACGCCTCCATTGCAGTTAGGCCAGCTTACATGAACTCTGAAAGCTTCGTTATAGAGCTTACTTACCTAGTGGAGGGTTCCTTGGTGCTCCCTTACCTTAAGACTCCTCCATGCCCTCTCCATGCTTCCTTTCTGCGTCTTTTTTTTTACTGTATCAGGGCTTCTTGACAATGCTTGCCCACGTGATTCTCTACGTGAGAGCACTTACTTTCTGCTGGCATACGGGAAGAAAATTGCAGCTGCATGCTGCATGTTTCACCAGACGGGAGTGCCCTCTATACAAAGTTCAAAGTATAAGCAAACTTCTGTGTCTGTGGACTCCAATGTAGCAGTGCAGTGCGCTTTGCATGCTGCATGCACCGCCAAATCTTAAGGCCATGCTCCGCAAATACAACCGCTCTTGATAAGCCTACAGCAATGAAAAATTGAAAACCAATCTGGAAGAACAGTGCCCAACTGTCACCAATACCTTGCTGTCGAAGCATCATGAGAGAAATCTAAAGCAAATTCAACAATCGGTTGAGAATGAAAGAGCGAAACAGCGCAGCATGGGATACACTAAAATCATCTGCAGATGCATTGTAAGCTTCGAGATTATTTTTCTATCAGTCACCCAAAGATGTGGAAGTCTTGGCCATGTTGTTGTGTAGGTCTACCGGGAACATCAATCAGTTTGAATTGTTCTCTCATTCTTGTTTGTGCTTCAATAGTTTGCTGCATGTTGTAGCACTGTAATGCACAAAGAAAGCTTCCCATAAATGGCTAATGCCGTAGAAAGCATTTGTTGCACACACAGATCAAAGCATTCAAAAACTTCGGTTGTTTTTTAACACCTGCTTGTTAATATTGCAGCCGCTTTTTAGGATTTCACTGTGTAGTGTTCGGCAAAGAAAGACCCATTGTCATAGCTGTAGTGGCAGTTAGTTTCATGTTCTAGCAAGAAACACCTATATAGAAATGACATCTGTTGAGTGCTCCTCTGTGTATTTTGCAGCATTCTGAAAGGCATTTATCATTTTGCTTTTCTGGTCCATGTGTTCCTTCTTGGACAGGAAATTTTATCATGCTAATGCGTGAAACTGTGATACCCCATGTCATATAATTTGGGATTATTTAATAATGTTTGTGGGGGACATATTATGTAACAACTCTTTTCATTTTAAATTCCTTTTTTGATCACACAAAGCCGCACCCCCAGTATAACTGGGATCAGCCGCATGGCTATTTGGTTGATGGTGAAAAACGCATACCTGCCAACTCCCGAATTTTATGTAAAATTTACCAAAAATAAATTTTGCCTGAAAAAAATTTAAATTGTCAGTCTCTGTCCATATGCTTGGAAGTCTTCTGATGGTGCAAGGATGCATTAGAAGTACTTGCTTCGAGCAAGTTTTGGCAGGCAGACAAGTTCCCAAAGCAGGCGAAATCAGCCACAGCAAAATCTCTGGAAAAGTCACTGCAATCTAACGACAATGTGTTATTTGTCTTTGCATTTCCAAGTTTGCTCCTGCTTATGTGCTATGTTTAAAGGTAAATCATTGTAAATAAAGTGCATGCATATCCCACAGAAGACGTGTGCGGAAGGCAAACTTCTAAGAAGAAATTTGTTGTGTTCCCTTCCTCCCCCCCCACCTCGGTGTTGTCTGTCTCTATGAAATATTTTTCAAAAGATAAAGTTCACAGGTTGGCTTGTATGGATATGTACAGAATCGAAGCAACATAACTCTTACAGAAAAAAAAAAACAGTTGAAGTGTTATGTCCGGATTATTACGAGCAATGTACTTGCAACACTGCATTCCAGACTTTACCGAATTAAGTGGCACGTGGACAAATGCTTCTGATGCCATGGAATGCTGCAGATGTTTGGACTAGGCTGCATGTCAAAATTATTCAATGTCCTGATACCGATTGAGGTAAAGAAAAAGCTGCAGGACACAGCAATAGCCTCAGTGCATGCGTAGAGAAACGTGAAGAAGCAACCAATCGAGGTTGTGAGCTTTCTTGTCTTAGGTGTTATGTTGTCATAAACTGCGATGGCCCTGTGATTTGCTCGTTGAAACCACCAGTGGTACGTGCTTATAATTTTGTATTGTAATCCTGTCCATTGAAATTAAATGCTTTGAAGTTGCTGAATGCTGCATTTCACACAGGAGTGAATTGCTGGATATAGGATAATAATAGACGAAATATTTCAAATTTTGAATATAAACAAACCCACTTATAACAATCCCAGATATAACAATCTATTGGTTATAACGACCACATTTCAGTGCTTTTATAATCGTCCGACCCTGATTATTGAAACTGCTTCTAGCTATAACGGACGTTTTTAATTCTTTCCCTATAGGTGCTTTTTGTAGGTTACGCCAAATCCTTTTTTCTAAAGGAACTACTGCACTGAATATTTTATGTAATACTTAAGCAAAAAGCAGGTTGGACGCACTTTTCATGCATAAAATATTTATTAACGAGATGTATGTCATAAAAAAGATTAGATGTATTGCCATCTAATAGGCACTGTCTCTGAAAAAATCGAAATTTTTCATTGAAGAGGTATACCGTTAAAAAAATTTAACTGCAAGCACTACAGTTGGGCATGCTGGGATGCGGCTGTCGATGTTCTGGGCTGGCTTGCGTCATCGCTCTCAGAGTCAAAGTCCTACTAAAAAGCAGCATCTTCAGACTTGCTGCTGCTTCATTCATTGATAAAATCAGCCGCAGACGCAGTGGAATCACAAGATCTGCAATATTTCGAAGCATGCACGCCGCTCTCGGAGGCGGCCATTTTTTCTTTCTACTTTGACGATTGTGAAACTTCGGAGTGCGTTCAAAAATTACCGCCTGGTAGGAAAAAAGCAATCTGCTTAAAAAGCAAAAATATAGTTCTCATTCACGTCCAATGGCACAGTGTGTCCGTGAGCGGCATTTCAAACCATCAATAGCAGGCAGCCATTTTTGCTTTCTGCTTTGACGATAGCGAAACTTTGTAGTGCTTTCAAAAATCACCGCTTCGCAGGAAAAAAAGCGAACTGCTTAGAAAACTAAAATATACTTCTCCTTGATGTCAGTGTGTCCATGAGCGGAAGGTCTCAAAAGTGGCATTTCAAACCATCGATAGCGGGCTAACGATGCCCAGTGGGCTCAGTACGAAAAGAGTTAAATCACCGCACTGGTATAACGAATTCTTCAAATCCGGTCACGGCAAAAAGAGGGCACGCGTGAAGTACCAAAGCACGAAGCACGACCAAACTGGGGGCGTGGCAGTGTGTGCCCTGCTCCAGTCCAAATGCGACAATGACGGCCTTCGAGAGAAGCGAGCAATTGCTGTGCACAGATTTCGGAAGCCGCGAAAAAGGTCACGCAGGATCACGGACTTTCAAGGAACTTCTCCATAGAGGAGGCGTACAGCATAAACAGCATGGCGCGGGGCATGTGCCAGTGCAATATCGGATGCCACAATGGCGTCGCCTTGTGTGTTACACCTATTTAAATGATTTGGAACAATCATCTGTGTCTTTCCACCATGGGAACAATGGCCGCTCAAGCATTCCTGTAACGTGGCCAGAGTCGGTGGGAACGCTGCACCACGCAATGCTTCAAAGGATCGGTGGTTACTATGCTGTTACCAGATCACGGTTTGGTGGCACTTTGTTTACGCGTTGCCGATTGCGGTTCGCTGTGACATTTTGCCTTTCGAATATGGCATTTCTTTTCGCCAAAAGCGACATAGATAACATAATTTTATAGCTCTTGTGTGGCTGACGCGCAGTTGTAATGCCGAGACTTTCGCAGAGTAGTGGCATGCAGCAGTGGTTTTTGATGATTATACTTCCGGCCAACTGGAACGCTTCGCTGTTGTGTGCAGAATGGTCATATCCTGCTGGTAGTAAAATATACTACAAGCTCTCAAATAAAACAATGGTGGCTGCGCTTGCAGTTTCAAAATGACCAGAACCAGATGCTGTTTGCACCACATTTCGTTCTTTAGATAGACGTTTCTAATGGAAGTTTGCAGCAGGTACGAAAATGACGCTGAAAATCTGGATTGCAGACCGAAGCGCTGCGGAATTGTAACTATACTCGCGGACAACTTTCTGTGGCAATGAAGGGAAAGCTATGGAGGCAAAGCGCGCACAAGTGTGAGCACTTCTCAGAAGAGTCCCGCATTAAAAATCTGCATTGGTTTAGGCTGGCGAAGAGAAAACATAAACAGCTTATTAGCAACAGTTAAATAAGACAGAACACACCACTGAGTGTAAAAGTTTACTTATTTTGTGGATTTTCCTTCCCGCGTCTGGGCAAATGCGAAACCGTCGTACGTGGAAGCTGCGTCGATTCAGCGTCTGTTTCGAGGAACCAAAAGCACTGAAACGCTGCCGGACTACTTGGTGCGGTAACACATGTGCAAGGTCCACGCGCCGGTGTTGCCAGGTCCGACGAGGCGGCTTAGCCAAAAGCTAGAGAAGTTGTAGCCCAAATTTAGCCAAACAGAAAAAAAGTGCTAAATATATTGTAGCCAAATATAGCCATTTTTATTTGCAATTTTATTTGTGTATACATTTTCACATTCGACTACGGCAATCCCTTTTTGCACAACCCGTCGTAAAAAAATGTCCGTGCCACCGTGACGGTCGGCCCTTTACATCAACAACAGCGACATGCTAGCACAGAACACTTTTTGGTTGGCCCCGGAAGCTCTTAAGTTCCAGTGAATCACTGCAGAGGGTGAAATCAGAGCTTTTATTTTATGACAGATAGTACTAAGTTATTATTTTTAGTTATTTACAGTAATATCAACTATGAACTCAGCTTTTTAGCTGTCGTGAGCACAAACTAATGTTCAGCGTCATCAATCACTCACGTTATCTCTGCCTATGGCGTAGAAGTTCAGCTGTCCAGCGATTTGCGACGGCGACATGCTCGCGGCTTCTTTTTTGATTAGCTAAACCAAGTCTTTCGCGCTCTGATATCTCGCATTATTTGTCTCATCGTCCTATTTTGTTTTCTCATTTTTTGTTTTTCAATTAGCTTGGCCCGGATTATCTGGGACACGCACTACCTATATAGTGCCAATTTACATCAACCTGGCCGCCATGTAAGGTCTATAGCATGCCAAGAACATGCGTTAAGAAAAGGGACCGGCAACAGATGCCACTCACTGTCTGAATCGGTGTAAGCGGAGCTTTAAAAGATTACTGCGCAAACCGGCACACTAGTGTAAGAAGCGCGCAGTCGTTTTCGCGACGAGCACGTCCCGAACTAACTCACTCGAAATGCTAAAAGCCGCGACGGCGTACAAAGAGCAATGGTAAACAACAAATTGATAACAGTGGTAATGCTGTGATAACCGGTTACTGTCAAAAAGCAAACCATGTTGATGGCTAATAAAGTTTTAGAATAGGGGCCCCTAAAGTTTGGGGCCCCCAAAAGCTTTGCGGGTGTTAGCGTTGGGGCATGCAGGAATGAAGAGTTTTGGAATAGGCGTTTTGCATTTGCGGATAGCGTGTTGAGTTTGCAGAGTCACTACGGCGTCAAAGAAAAGCTGTTATAAATATTAAAATAAAATATACAATTTTATAAGAAAAGTAATTTAGACTTTCGTGTTTTCGCCTTTAATTACAATTTAGAACTTATTCTGTTAGCAGCATGCAACTTGTTTCGCTTAGTTTTGAGCAACCAACCTTACGCACCTTCACCCAGCCAAGTCAATCCGTGATAGGCCTACGAGCCATGAAATCGACAAATGAGTTCGGAATCAGCGGCGTGTAATGAATCAATCTTGATTACAAATGTTAGTTGAGAGAAAGCGATAACCGCAATCACTTCTTCTAGCTTAAGAACTTCCCGGATTACCATGAATCGAGCCCAGTTTTGTGCTAAATTAGAGCCGTCGCTTCGATGGGCACGGTTCATCGCCATGTTTGTTGACGAAAGCTTTTGGGGCTCCCGCTAAATCAATGAAATAGTGTGCCCGATGCAAAACCCAAGCACAGTTTCCATCTTGCGCATGCGCAGTGGCTTCGACGTTATTTCTTTGGGGCCCCAATTCGTTTGAGGCCCCTATTCTAAAACTCTAATAATTGCTGGGGTTTTACGTGCCAAAACCACAATATGATTGGGAGGCATTACGCAGTGGGTGACTCCGGATTAATTTTGGCCACCTCAGGTTCTTTAACATGCACCTGAGCACACGGGTGTTTGTGCATTTCACCTTGATCGAAATGCAGCCGCCGTGGCCGGGAATCAAACCCGCGTCCTCGAGCTAGTAGCACGACACCTCACAAGTTAAGTTAACACGGTGGGTGAAGTTCATGTGACGTGATGCACTGATGTCATCGTGGCAAACATGTTTCGATATTAACAGAATGAGTATCTGCATCCATGACGTTACGGGCAAACCATCTAGAAGTAAAAGCACTAGAACCCACCTTTGGCTCGGGGTCTTGCTCCCATTTTTTTTATATCTTCTCACATACTTGGCCCACTTCCCCAATGTTTGGATTCTCCTCTCTGAGGAGGATCTGATCTTATGTCCAACCTATCGAAATGAATCTCAACTCTAAGCACGAAGAAAAATTCACCTAGCAGGAAAAGGAAAATGGCACTAAAGCTTCGCGCCAGAAACGTGGAGTAGATCGAAAGCTGTGCCCGACGCGATACTTCATCCGGAAGACATGGCCATGAACACACTGGAACGTATCATTTACCCGTGCTTCCCTTCTTTCATGTCGGCGCCACGATCGCCTGACGGCCCCGACCCTATGTTACTGCTCTCCCTTCCTGAACATAGCCATGTTAGTACAGTGTACTGTGAAAAACCCACTACTCCCAGGTTCATCCCGATGCCCGGAGATCGGGCGCCTAACGGTCAAGCACGGTGTAAGTTTAAGTGCATCAAAGATCCAAGCCACCAGCTCAGACAACAGCGCAGAGAGGGAAGGAAACGCAGGGGGGGGGGGGGGGTCATTTCGCGCACGCACACACGCACAGCCACGCGGCCAGCTCAGCCAGCTATAATACAGCCTTCGAGATTTGCCTCTACCCGATAAGAGCCACCTCTGAAGCGTGGATTAGGGCGCCACTTACAGCCCAAGCACAGCCAAGTCGCACATTTTCAGTAGCCCAAATATAGCCACATAGCCAATTCGTCCAAGGCGATGGCAAAAAATTTTTCCCGTAGCCCAATTTGGCTATATATAGCCAAACCTGGCAACACTGCCACGCGCCCGTAGCTTTCCCTTCATTGCCACAGAAAGTTGTCCGCGAGTATATTGATGCCAGCTGCAGTGCAGTTAACTTTTGAGTGTTTTTAAGGGTGAGTCCATATATAACGAACTACTGATATATAACGACCACTTTTCGCGTTACTGTCAAACGAGTTTGACTGTATTGAGTATAAATTTATAAATCAACCCTTCCCTGCATTGGAGCCTGAACTCGGGAATGGAAGCGAGGGAAAATGAATGAAAAAAAAAAACCTTCCGAAACATAGGTCATGACGCATAAATTTATTTGCTATGCCAAAGCTACACTTTTCATCACTACTTGCTATGGAAATTGTAGCCCTTGCCTGGGCCGCACTTGATGTAGCCATTGCTGCCAATGTTGTCTGGGTTGTCAAGAGCTAGCTTTTCGAGGGGATATCGAAATGGAGCATCTAAAACGCTGTGCAGATCATGTTGACTGGTGTCCACCACGCATTGTTCACCATCTGTGCCGCAGTAGCTAAAGTGGCATGCTTCACATATCCAATCGGTGCTCTTCAACATACTGAAGCTCCTCTACATCGTGAGGTTGTTTTCTGCTTCAGAGAACATCATCACTTTGCATTTAGGCTCTATTGAGGCATATTTGTTGCTTGGAGCACCTGGGGTGTTGTTCTTGACACTGTCAAATTACACTATGTTGACATATTTGCAATCTTGTCCACTCTGATTGGTTCTCAGGGTAGCTACACTGTATCTGATTGGCTCAGTACATGGACATGGTGGAATTGGTGGCGTAGAGATTAGCTTCCCACGCGCTCCTTCACCTCACCTCATACATTGTGAGTATTTAATGCTTGTGCAAGATGGCGCTTCTTTGTCTCCAGTAGGCCAGAAACCAACTCTGTAGTCAGCTATAGCTGAAGTTGGAAGTGTGGTCAAACATGAAGCAGGCGTGAATGAAATGGTGTGAAAAAGCACTTGTGTACAGTGAAACCTCGTTGATACGATTCTGTGCAATACGTTTTCCAGGATGATACGTTTTTTTTTTCCCCCCCGATAGTACAATTTGGTTGGATAATACCTTGGATGATGCGATTTTCAGATGATACACTTTATTTTCGGTTCCCGTGAAGATCGTATCAACGAGATTCCACTGTACTTAGATGCACATTAAAAAAACCCAGGTGGTCAAAATTATTCTGGCTACAGCAGGCCTCATAATGAAATTGTGGTTGTGACGTGTAAAACCCGAGAATTTAATTTTAATTGCATACATGACTCCACTTATAGGTCAGCCCTGTAATTCAGGGTACTGGTAATTAAAAAAAAAAAGGGCCACATTATATGTTGCATTATGCAGTAGATGTGCAACCTTGTATTTGACGAGACTGGTAATGATTCTGACTATTCATGTGCTAATGTTTACAGAGGAAGAGCTCAAGCGTCTCAACGTTGCCATGAATGCGGATGGCACCTACAAGGAGACCGCCTTCTCTTATGACTCCGAAAACTCTGCCCTGGAATCGCAAGATACGCGTGAGTATGGTTTGCTGCCTTTAGTTCATGAACTACCATATTTACTCGAATGTAACCCGACCGCGATTGTAATGCGAGGGTCGACTTTTCAGTCCGTGAAATAAAAAGGATAAAACCGTGAATGGAACGCGAGATGAATGGAAAGGGAAATGGTACCTTTATTCAAGGAATCAATATGGTAACGAGTCCTCTTCACTTATCATCTGAGAAGGAGATGAAGCTTCCCTTGGGCAGTATTCTCAGGCGATCACTTTGGGAGATAGTTTAACTTTCTCAAAATTTCGCATGACTTGGCATCAAAAGCGTCCCCGACAAGGGTTTCTGGTGCTGTGCTAATCTCACTATCAGTGAAAAGTGCTCGGTCGGCCTTATACCTTCAGGGGTTTGGTACCGAAACGAGCAAAGTCTTGTGAAAGCAAAACTTTTTGAAAATAATCGCCCGAGAATCCGCCTTTTGCATGTCCCGAGTGCGCATGCGCTGTACCTTAGCGGCGAGCGCCGAAAACGTTTTGTACGGTGTCGGTGGTTCGTGCAGCAGACGACGCACACGTATGCAATAGCGCGTGCCACTTGCACGCAGCATAGTCGTCGAGGACGCGAACTTTTTATTGTCGGCGCAGTGCTGGTCGACGACGCGGTATTTGCGCTGTGTTTCGGTAGAAACTTCAGCTGTCCTATGCAACTTCGTTACAAAGAATTTCGTGTTTACTTGGTTTCCAAAGTGTCCAGCTTATTTGACAGAAGACCTGCATCTAGTGCTGGGCTGCTGCTGGTCATATTTGCACCACCTATCTTTTGCATGGTCGAGAAGGCTCCGCCTTTCTTGTTTTCCCATACATACACTTTTCCCATGTCCTCAAGCACATGTGTGGGCGTGGCTTACTCTGTAATGCGTGACATGTAATTCCCTTCACGTTGCAGAAGATGAGATCGAGATACCATTCAAGGCACCCAAGGGCCTTCACATTCCAGTGTCAGTACCTACAGTGAGTAGCCCTTTTCTTTCTTTTAAGGGGGGAGGAGGGGATGAAAAATAACTTTCTTGTTTCTTGGCAGAAAGGGCTGAAATCTTGCACACACACTGTACATTGCAATAAAGAGGCAAATCTAAAATTTAATTAAGATATCTTCATTAGTTTTTGTTTTATGAGAATTTAGAAAAATTTACAAGTTCCTTGCTCATGGAAAGCCTGGCACAGTAATGAAACATGGTACGGAACTGAGAATACTTTGTATGTTTGCACAAATGTCTAATCTACATCAAGACAGTGTGAGTTTTTTTTTTTTAGTGCCCTCATAATTCTTTGCTCAACATGACATGCATGTGACTGTGTTTCACTGCATAGAGCCATGTAGTTACTGCGAAATAATAAAATAATTGAAAGATAAAGGAACATTTCAAGACTCTCTTGATATACAGCACAGTTTATGGATCACAGCAAACGAAACTGGATCAAGTCGGTCCAGCCATTGTTGCGCTATGCTTTTCATGAGCGAGGTGACCGACAAAAAAACACAATTGAGAAAACGGGCTGCAAGGTTTTGCAAGCAGCGCAGATTTATTAGAACGCATCAGGAATGTAATATTAGGCATCATTGCTGTCAGGCATCTTCTTGCACCTTTGCCTCTTCGTTTGGTGGGCTTTGAAAATTTCATAGCCTGGCTGGTCCATCAAATTTGCGGATACCGCGCGAATGCAGGAACGCTGCATGCTCGCGCCTCTGTCGTCGCCGCTGACACGAAACGCTGCTCGAGGCGCGTCTGAATGGTGCGATGCTCAGGCGACTATTTGTCCGGTGAATCTTCGGTGATCACACTGTAGCTTGTCGACGGTTGGGGCTCGCTCAGAGGCGGCGTGTCCGTGTTGCACGATGCATCAGAAGCTGAGTAGAGTCAAGTCCTACTACAATGAAATTCACGATACATGCGAAAAATTTCGTTGTGGAGGAACGTCATTGACGCGAAATTAGTATGTATATATGTACGCCAAACAGCAAAGCCACGAACGAAACCGAAACCATCGTCTGGGAAATCTTCGCGGTAGCGTGGGGGCAAAGGTTGAGACGTACCGAAGGTGCTGTAAAGTGCCAACTTCAAGAGAAAATGCATTTCGCACGCTGTTACAGCATTTCTCGTTCATTGCAGCCGACGCCTCACTCAACGCGCGTGCCCGGCCGATCGCGACACACTCATTTTGCAGCACATGCACCGTCGCAATGAAGCAGTTTGAATTATCACAATTTCATTGCATATTTATGACAAAGTCGACAAACTTGGCAAGCTTGCGCTTACCAGAAGTTTTATTTTCAGAAGTCGGTCAGCCTGGATTTCTTACGCTTCATGGCAAGTATAGGCGTTATACGAGTCTCACAGTCCAGTTAAAAGAGCCATCGCAATGTCCTTGTCATGTATAGCGGGTTGTCATTTTCTCCAGACGACGAGACGTTTACATTATGTTGACAACAGCGGCTGCGGCCGTATCTTGAAAGCAATTTGCGCCGTGCACAAAGTGCGCTCCCGCGTGGGCCTCGTCTTCAAAGCGACCTACGATGTGGGCAAAGTGCAACTAGTGCTGGTAGAGTCGTGTGTGCCGTGCTTTTGATGTTTAGTTCGTGTTGAAGCGAGAGACGACACGGAGGTCAATTCGCTTGCTGCTATTTCCGCACCTTCTCATTCCAGCGTGTTGACACAGAGTTTCCACAGTCATTGAGCGAGATGTGTTCATGTTTACCAGTGCGTGCGTGACACCGTGATTGGTAATTTAGTTAGTAAGCAAATGTTTACAAGTTTATACGGCCGATAAAACTATGATCCTTAGTTCGTATAGCTCTGCTATTGCAATCAATGCTTCGCCTTTCGGGTCGAAACTTCCAAATTTCTTCCTTCCGCTTTCTGCCTCGGCGATCATATGTGCCTTCTCGAGAGAGATAAATTTACGCTTCTTCATTTACGTAGACATTTCGACCAGACAAACACACCACAGAAAACGGCAGCGATTGTGGTGATCCCGTGCAGTCTCGCATAGGCGCGAGACTGCGCGAGACTACTCAGCAGTTCCAATTTCAATTCAGTCCCAGTTTTGTTCTCGAAAAGTTCGTTGAATCGGAAATAGCGAATAAAGCGCCTTCGTTATGGGATACTTTTTTGTATTACTTTCTATGGGCAGCTGACGGGGAATCGGAAAATCTTCGTTGTGGCGGAAATTTTGTTGTAGCGACATTCGTTGTAGGGGAATTCGACTGTACACCATCTTTGCCGGCGATGGTGACATTCGACCCGCGTCGCCTCTAACAATGCGCTCTCGGTTGATTCGCGCGGCCATACGCTGAGGCGCCGGAGCCTCCGTTGGCGCATCTTCCGTCAACTGTGTTATTGATTCCGATGGCACAGGGCGATTGTCGGTTTCGCTGCTTGAGTCGCACGGTGCAAGATAGCGCGGCACGTAATCCACTGTGCAACGTAGCGCGGCACGTTCAGTCAGGTGCTCCTCCGCTTCTCCCGCTAGTCGGCATATTTTTCTTGCCTGTAGGAAGGTTTGCGCTTCAGTATTCCGAAGGCATGCTTTCACGAAGATTTTTTCTCCAACAACCGACGATTCATCGCTAACCTGGGAGCTCTTAGAAATCCGAATTCTGCGTGTCAAGTGAAGACGCCAGCGTGGTTTGCGTAGCAGACAACTGTGGTTGCCATCTTGCCCGCTGCCACAGCAGCAACCAATGGGGAGACACCTTTCAGCACGGCAGCCAATCGGAGGCCCGCTTTTATCGGAGGGCCCGTGTGACTACCTCCAGTAGACCCGTGCTTCTTTTGTGATTGTACGTTTGTTACAAAATGGCGACGACCGATGAATTGAAAAGCAGAACAGTGAAACTTTGAGCTTTCAAATGATACCAAGATGGCGGCGCTCGGTGGCAGGAAATACGAGATATGGCTCCATGAACTGTGGGGATTTTGCGCGATTCAAAGCTGTTTTCTCGCCCTGCACACTGACAAATTAAATTTTGGGGGGCACTTTTAGTGCGTTTTCAACCAAACCATTTTGGTACAACGTAGATTAGGCGTTGCAGATACCGAAACGCGTGGTTTCCAAAAATAGATTTTTTTCTAGATTTTCGCGATCTGAGCCCTGCGTCCTGTTACAAGTTCACTCCCCGCGATCTGATCCCCGCGTCCTGTTACAAGTTCACTCATTTCAGGCCATGTGCATAGGCAGTGCTGCAAAACCACCTAACTTGCACAACCTTCATAGTTTTGGGTATCTGGGAGGACAGTGTCTTGTAGTCAGCAGTCATAACAGTCTTATAGCTTTGAGAGTACAGTCAAACCCGTTCATAATGAACTCGATAGTTCCTCGAAAAGTGGTCGTTATATCAAAAGTTCATGATATATGGACCTGCCCGAACGCTCAAAAATTAACCACATTGAAGCTGGCGTCAGCAGTTACAATTCGGTCACACTTTGGTCCGAAAACCAGATTTTCAGTCTGGTTTTGCTGCACCTAGGTGCAAACTTTCATTAGGAACGTCCATCTAAAGAACGAACTGCGACGTTGCGTAGCTCTTTCAGAACAGCGCCCGATTCCGATCACCTGTCATTTCGAACCTGCAAGCACAGCCACCGTGTTAGTACCAGCAGGACATGACTGTATTCTGCACACGAGAGTGAAGCGTTCTAGTTGTTCGGAAACGTAAACTTCGGAAACTACTGTGGCATGCCGCCATTCTGCGAAAGTGTCGGACATCATGATCTCGATATTATGACTGTGCATCAGCCACACCAGAGGCGTAAAATTACATTATCTAAGTCGCCTTGGGCAGAAAAAAAAATCCTATGTTCGAAAGGTAAAACGTCACCGGGAACCATTATCAGCAATCGGCAAACGCATTAACGAAACGCTGCCGAACGGTGATCTGATAACAGCGTATATCCGCCGACCCTTTGCAGCATTGCGTGGCGGCAGCATGTCATGCAGCATGCTCGCTGACTCGGGCCGCGTAGACAGGAACGTTTCAGCGGCTGTTGCTCCCATGGTGGAAAGACATGGATGGTCATTCCAAATCATTGAAACAGGCGTAATGCACATGGTGCCGCATGGACAGTTGCGCAACAATGAGAGTGATGCGGTCGTGGAATCCGATACCGCACCAGCGCACGCGCCCCGTGCCATGCTGTTTATGCTGTATGCGACACACCTCTGCCCTGGAGGCTTGCCTTGAAAACTCGTGATCTTCTTGTGACCTTCTTCGCGGCTTCCCAAATCTGCGCGAGGCGGTCCCTCACTCATCTCAAAGGCCGTATCATTGTCGCGGTTAGTCTGGAGCTGGGCGTGCACTTGGCGTGCTTCGCGTGTGCCCTCTTTTTACCGTGACCGGATCCGAACCAATTGTTGTAGCAGCACGGTGATTCAAAAAAACAGTTCGTTACATCTGGAAGCAGTTTTCATAGGGAGGGTCAGGAAATCGAAAATGCACTGAAATGTGGACATTATAATTGATAGATTGTTATAAGTTAGTTCGACTGTACTGGCGAATAATTCTACTGCAGGCACATTTCCTTTAACCCATTTCTTCAAATGCCACAAAACTGGTCTCTATGCTAGAAATTGTGAGCAGCATCATTGTCATTGTAAAAGTGGACCTAAAGGGTCCAAATGGTCCAGTGGCGCATTGCAAAGTTGCGGGGTTGAAAGGTGATTTTAGTGGAAGTGAACAAATCCATCTACAGTAGGCTCCGCTTAAAAACAAAACTCGAAGAGACACAGAAATGTATTCCGTTTATCCGAAGTTTTATTTAAGTGAGGGCCCAAAAATTACCAATAATTGTTTTATTCGAGCAGCGTCCAAGTGTTCTAATATTATAGCGATGAAAAAAAAATACTTTATTGCGCTCAGATTCTAATATTGTAGCCTCTTTTCGCAAGGCTGTGTTCATGCGTGGAAGGATTTCCTATAATTCTGCGCAGTCTTAATTTGCAAAATATCACTGGAAACTTTAAACTGCATTTCTTGCTGTCTGGTTTGAAACGGCAACATACACAGAAAGACGCCGATGTCATGAACTTCAATATAACAAAGTTCTTTATACAGCGAAATGTTTAGCTTTTTATAAATTGTTGTCTCTAGAATGCCCTGTATTTAGAGCTTCAATTTAACGAAGTGTTTATACACAATTTCAATATAATGAAATTTCCCTGCTTCTGTGAAGGAATACCAAGACCGTAGAACCATCAGAACTTCCACGGACGCAGATAGTGAAATGGTTGAATTACAAGCGGTTACTTACGAACGCACCTCTCAAATCATGCACTGCACGACCATGAGTGCGGCCTTCCCGCACAAGCGCTGTCAAAAGGGTTGTTGAGCTCGTGTAATGCAGTCAAGCACTTGTGAGGGAAGGAATTTGGGGGCAAGCTAGCATGCGTCTCCTTTTTAAGCGCGGCCGTGGCTGTGCATTGCTGTCAGTGCAGCTGAGCCCATACGCAGTGTGCGTGTCCTGTTTTAGAGATAATCTGCCGCGTGTGCAAAGAGTGCTCGTATCGAGATGGTGTGGCATCATGTTCGCTTTCTTCCTGCGCGTTTAGTACTGGAGGTTGCGTAATCTCGTGTTTCAGAGAGGCAGACAAAGCATTCGCTCCCTACTGCCAGCGCTTTTCCTAATAGCATTGTCCTACTGAGGGCGACACTATGGACGCGAAGGCATGGTTGGCTTCCTACCGTTAATGTGAAAATATCATCGACACAGCATGAAACCGTATCTTTCATTGCCAACTCACAAATTCAACAAAATTAAATTTTTTCTCATTCAGATTTGCTTTTCCGATTCCCTGATAATTTGGAAAATTTTGTGGCCGCTTCCATATAAGAAAAATCCATCAGCGACTGTGTTTATTTGCATTAAAAGTCGAAACTCAGTATCAGCGGTGGTGCTTGCAAGTCTGTATTTTGATGCATATAACTCGCACCTTTACATTACTGTTTACTGCTAAATTTATGGCGTTTTTGGTGCGGGTTATATGCGCCAAAATACGGTACTTGCAACAGTAGACCTGTGCAGCAACCAACACACGGCCAACTGTCGGGTTGGAAGTGCCGCAACGCGATAGCGTTATTGGATGCCATTGACGCCGACACCGTATTTTCTGCGACATGGGGCCCGATCAAAATTTAGAAAGGCTTAGTTTTCAACATTCCCCTCAGTGTTGCCTAGAACCAAAATACAGCGAAACACCATCAGAATTGGAGGACACTTAAGCTTCGCCTTTAAGAGTGGAACACGATTGCATTCAAAGATCCCTGGCTGCTTATCGGGCTTTTTTCTTGTATATTCAAATTACAATCCGACGCTATCACGTCCTGTAGGTTGTGGTTAAGTCGTACTTTACGATTTTGCTGATGGATTTTACTTTGAGAAATTCAATTTTTGTTCACTAACACCTTGCGCTCACGCAAGGGCGCGCCCAGTCGGGTTTATTCGGCATGATCATTTCCGCCAGACGCCAATGCTTACGCCGACGCCAGAGCGACACATGGCCCTTAACGCTATCGCGTTAAAATGCTTTGTGAGGGCATTGAATGTACAGTGAAACTGCGTTGATACGATTCTGCGTAATACGTTTTCCGGAATGATATGTTTCCTTTTTTTTTTTTTTTTCTTATCCCGATAACATGATTGTCAGATGATACTCTTTATTTTCCAGTTCGCGTGAAGATCGTATCAACGAGATTCCGCTGTAATTGAAAACCCTTGACTATTTTCCGCAAGGGCTGCTACCAACCGTGAGTGAGATAGTGGTAGTGTCATCGTAGCAACCAGCCATTAAAACAAGTCATTGCACATACCAAGCATAGGAACAGCAACCCTTTTTTTTTTTTGTACAGGCCCTGAGATTCTGTTTCAGTGATCAATTGCAATCCTTGCCCTGTCCCCTTTCCCTCTGCAATGCTTCAGCTTGAGGAGCAGCTGGCAGTGAGCTCTTAAAATCATTGGCCTCGTCTGTTTGTGTTTCTTCCAGCCCCCCACCATGAAGTTGCACGCCATCATTGAGAAGACGGCCCTGTTTGTGTCCCAGCACGGGGCCCAGATGGAGATCCTGGTGAAGACCAAGCAAGCGGGCAACCCCCAGTTCAGCTTCCTTTCGTTCGACCACCCGCTTAACGTCTACTACCGCTTCCTCGTTGAGCAGATCAAATGCGGCACCTACGTGCCCGTCGAGGAGTCGACTGGTGAGTGGGCCAAGATGGTTGAGGATACTTTTCAGGCTTTTCCATGTGAGCATTTAAAGGCGGGGAAGTTAACTGAAAGAAAGTGTGTGTGTCATGAAGTGACTATAATTGGGAACAAGCTAAGGCTAGGGGTGTGAATATCAGAAATTTGGTATACGAATTGAATAGTCATTGTTGTTTGATTTGTCCTTTGCAAGAATCACAGTAAAACTCCATTAAGGGGGGACAAGGCGATCAAATCGTGAGAAAAATTGATTTTTGGAAACCACCCGTTTCGGTATCTGCAATGCCTAATCTGTGCTGTATCAGAATGGTGGGGCTGAAAACGCACTAAAAGTGCCCGAAAAAAAAAATAATTTGTTAGTGCACAGGGTGAGAAAACAGCTTTAAATTGCGCAAAATCACTGCCGTTCACGGAGCCATGTCTCATATTTCTCGCCACTGAGCACTGCCATCTTGGTATCGTTCGAAAGCTCAAAGTTTTGCCGTTCCGCTTCTCAATTCATCGTCGTCGCCATCTTGTAACAAACGCAGCAAACACAAAAGAAGCGCGGGTCTGCTGGAGGTAGGTCACACGGGCCCTCACTATGAAAGCTGGCCTCCGATTGGCTGCCATGCGGGCCTCCATGAGATTGAATCCCGGCCGAGGCGGCCACATTTCGATGGGGGCGAAATGCGAAAACACCCGTGTACTTGGATTTAGGTGCACATTGAAGAACCCCAGGTGGTCGAAATTATTCCGGAGTCCACCACTACGTCGTGCCTCATAATCAGATCGTGGTTTTGGCACGTAAAACCCCATAATTTAATCATCTTTATGAGGGAGTTGCACATTCTTAAAGCAGCGAGTCTTCTCCATTTAGAGATGATCAACAGTGGAAGCTTGTGACTGCTGAACATATTTGCGCCGATCAGGACAGTTATTCTGTCCTTGGATTGTCTTATTTCCCGTGACGACTGCACCCTTTGGGACAAAAGTCTTGATCGGTAGTGTTTTGTAAAATAATGCAGCTTCATCCAAGTCATAAACACCGTCCTTCATGTACTTACCAAGCAGCAGAGCCAATGGCAACTGGAATGTGACTGGAACGTCCACTCTGTCGGCCTGACAGCAACCAGTGTTGGTGTGCCGGGAACTTCTCACAGGCCCCACCCAACATCGCACAGTCGCCAGATTGTTCGTATCATTCGCCGCGGCATGAAAAGCGGTTCTTAACATTGGAAATTTAGCACATTGTAAGCTAATGGACTTGGGCTGGGACTTTAGAAAAATTTGTATCTTTCCGAAATTCAGTATCAAACATGATCGTATCATCGAGGTTCTACTTTAGTGCTGTAACAATTCGCACTGAGTGGAAATGTCAAAACTTCACACAAAAATGCCCTTTTTGAAGAAGCTGTTGACCCAGGCTGAATTTGACGTGTGCAAATGTAAGCTTGCCGTAACCGCAAGAAACAAGAATGCGCATCTCTGGTCGCTTGGGCCCCTCCAGCTCGGGGCACATTGACGTCTCATGCTTGCAATGATTCGCGGAATGCTTCGCATTACGTACATGCCAACTACAGTCAAGTCTGTCAAATTTTTTTGGTGACTTAGGATCGTACGTTCTCCTGGTTAGTACGGTTTTTCTCAAATTTTTTTTCCCCAGAACATGTGAATGATGTTCTACTGTATCTGCGTTCAACCACATAAGTCGTTTATTAAAGCAAACCCTTCTTTGCCTCTCTTCTCGAGGTTTGGCTTGTTGGCTCCATCGTTTTCTCGCCGAGTAAAGTGGGTCGATTCTGGAGGCAGTGTAATCCGCAGTTGTGTGGGTCACATCGGCACGTGGGTGGGAGAGCGTAAGTATGCCTGAGCTTGGCCCGTCAGGCTGAACTGCAATATCGTTTTTATTAAAATTAAAAGTTGGCGTCCAGACGTGCCTGACTGGTGTTATGTACGTGGAATTGCCCTACTGGCATCACGGCACTGGCAGGGCTGCAGTACATGCACTTTGAACGTTGTGAAATTCAGTTCAAAGCTTTCAATTCATCAGTACTTCCACGAGCCATCAGATTATGGAATAGCCTACCCGACAACATCGCATCTCTGTCTAATCCTGATACATTCCATCACCAAGTCATTACGTATTTCACTGAAGTCGGCGTTTAGCATGTCTCAGTTCATATTTTGATGCGTTTTTTTTTTTTTTTTTCTGATTTCCTCTTAAGCATTTCGTTTCCCTTTTTTTACATTTTGTTTGCCTTAAGTCGTGCTATAACACGCCTTGATGAATTGTGCACTTATCCATGCACCATGCGCTTTTTATTTTATCGTGTGCTTTAACCTGTGTACCATATTTCTTCTTGTTATTTCTGTATTGTTTGGTACAGTTAAACCTGGATATAACGAAATTAACAAATTCCCGAAAAATTTCGTTATAAAGAGGATTTCATTATATGCAGGTTCGGCACGAAAACTTGAAAAAGAAACGCTTGCCTGTATTTACTCGATTCTAACGCGCACCCGTTTTCCGTTTTCGTCGAAGCACTCATCCTTGGAATGTCACACCAGGTACTGGATACGTGTACGCGTGTTATTTCGCACAAGCGCGAGGCATCGGAAACCAAGAGCGAGCGTCACGATGGCGTCGTATAGTGTTACAGTAGAACCCCGCTGTTACGCTCCCGGGTGCTGCGTTTTCCCAGCTGTTATGTCGTTTTCGGCCGGTCTCAGCACAGCTCGCATAGAACCCAATGCATTGGTAACCCCGCTGTTGCGTCGCAACTGTGGGACCGTTCCCGCATCGTACGTTGCGAACTGCCACCCCGCGCGGGCCCCAGTGGCCATTTTGACTTTTCATGTCGCTTGGCTTGGTGGCTTGAAGATGGCATTGGCCGCCCAAAGTGCCGGGGGCAACAACTATGACGTATTTTCGGTTTCCGCCAGCAAAAGTATGGCCCTTGAGATCCGTATTTGCTATCTAAAGATGGCGTCTATGACGCGCTGTGTCCCTAAAATTGGTTTGGCTCATAGATGTTCTGTATACAGATTAAAGGCGATAACGCAGTTGCCACGTGCCGTATGCTGTATGTGCGAGTGAAAACGTGCGAGGGGAGCCGACGACGGTGTTTAAATCTTGCCGAAAGAAAAGCAGGAAGGAAGTGCGCCTTCTTCCGTTGCGCTCAAGGCACCGGCGAGGGAGCGAGGGTGGGCTAGCGGGCGGCGTTGTGCTGTACTCTGGCATCAACTGTGTATTGCGCGTCGCACGGGCCGTATCTTGAAAGCGATCTGCGTTGGGGCAGAGTCTAGGCAGTGTAGGTGCGTCAGCGGCTCGTAGCTTTGTCCGTGCTGTGTGTTCTCGGCGCTCGGTTTGCGTTGAAGCGATAGACAACAGCAAGAAGGTGACTTCGCTCGCTTCTGCAGCGGCACTTCCACACACCGCCAGCGTTTGACAGCGCGTGTCCTGCGCTCATCGAGTGTGATGCATCACAGCATCCGGCAGTACATCAGCATTATCAACTGGAAAAGGAGAGTACCGGCTTGGCAGGCTAGGCCAGCTGCAGCAAGCGGCAGGATCAGGTTTGAATGAAGGGAAGGGGAAAGGTCACTTCCGTGGCGGCAAGATCGCCGGGTCGAGGGATGCAGGCCTGCCTCGCACACGCTCGCATGCACGCACACGTGCGCTCGCTTCGCATTCTGTCGCGGCGGAGAAGGTGCTTCCGGTTGCTGCCAAAATGACAAAAATGACAAAATTTGGGGCGAAATCTCTAGGTCGTCAGCGGGGAAAATTCGTTAATAAATTGGTTTGTTCTAGACATAGCCTAAGCATCTTCCACCTCCTTTCACTTCTGCTTGCTGCAGGCAATGAAGAGTCCGACGATGAAGACGACCACTACCTCCACCCAAGCTTGTTTGCGACATCAGCGCCGGCTGTGGTGAGCTCCTCTGCACTTTGCTTTCTTTTTCTTTTACTATGAAACGGAAATTGAGGGCATAATTGTATCTTCTTTGTCAGTTTTTTTTCCTCTAGAGCTGTGCATAGTGGAACCCTTGAGAAGAGGGTCAGTCTTTTCTTGGCTGCCCTGCATTTGGACTTTATTTTCTGCTGTTGGTCATCACAGAGTCCGTAGTGATTAAGAGTGGGGAAGACAATTCGGATTACATTGCCATCATTAGACATTGTTGCTGGATACTTTTCCAAGATTGTAGAACCGGGACATGAGTTGCTGGTTCTAGTTGAGTAAATCGTGCTGTGCCTTCAGATGTGTGCTTACAAAGGAGAAGTCTAATGGATTTCTCTGAGGGGCAAACACACTCGATGTCAGCACCACTTAATGTTACAACTCTTCTCTGCTGTCAGAATGAAATGTGAAAAGTGGCATTGACATTGCGGGGACATCAGTGTTGCTGCACAGGTTTGGCACGGCGAGAACGCATGAGGTGCTTGAATACAGCTGCAGAAGCCCATTTCAGTTCCAACATCCGAACACACCTTGTTAACCCAGGCACATCATGATCGCGCGTGTGGGAAGTTCTATGATCAGCTGGGTCGCCTGGTGCCAGCTACGTGCGCACTAGCTAATGCTGACACTAAGTGAACTGCCATTGAATCGAGCCCACCCGTGGCACGCATTTGGAGGGTTGTCACAGCTGTGTGAGAAATGTGACCTCTAATACGAAATGCTGAGTCATTTGCAGTGCCCCAGTGGGGCGAGACATGTTTCTCATGGGAAACAAGCCCCTAGGAGAAATCCGTCAGAGTTCTAGTCAACATGACAATGGTGATTTGTTAGCGTTAATGAAGTACCTTTTGCATTGTTGATATTAGCTTGAGTAATGCACATGGTAAACTCTGAGTTCCATACAGTAGAACCCCGTTGATACGTTTTTCAAGGGACCGCGAGAAAGAAACATAGCTGGGAAATCGTAACCGCAAGGAAATCGCAAACCGAAATCGCCCCACAAATCGCCACAGCAACATCAAAAATGGCTCTCGGTGGCTGCCAGTTCAGTTGTTACACGGCTGGGCGGTCATACTGTGACTGGGAATGGCATGTGTGCATGCGTATAAGGGATGCATACAGTGTTCCGTGACAGTGACCCCTTACAACTCTTGATGCTCTTCACCCTAATATTTTGCATATGCTTCACCGCATTACACAGCTCTATTGCGGCGGCGCTGACTAAAGAAAACTGGCGATTATGCAATGCATATAAGAACCATGGAGACCCCGAAATAAATGTAGCCCAGCACTCAGTGGATCTGGCTTAGTGGGCCTGGGTCCTGGTAGGTTTTAACTAGAGATGCAAGATTTCCAGAAATATTGTGTGGTAGAAAAAAAAAAGTTTCTTTTTTTTTTCCTGGCTTTGTTTCTTTTCAGGAAATTTTAGAAATTCGGAGAACTATTGGAACTCCAGTAAAGCTCCAAAAATAATAGCTTATATTTACTATTCCACCAATAATAATAATTATTATTAAATACATGTGAAAATTACACAGAGAACGCAAAGACAATTGAATGAGTGCCTTGTATTCTACAATAGGTTGGCAGTCTGATAACTGAGAAACAAGGTCATTCAGTGTCAGAGTCACTCTCACTGGACACACTCTCATTAGAATCAGTTGCGGCTGCTTCCAGAGTCATATTTGATTTACATTTGCTTGTAAGTCTGTTGCAAAGCTTGTTATGAACATTTCCAAACAAAGACCAGTTTCCTTCACAACTGGTAGATGGCGAAGGTCTCTGCAGCAGCCTAAAAGCTGTAGCTGTCATCGTCTGGTTAGTGCAGAGCATAGAGTTCAGTACAATTACTAGAGCGAACTCAAGCAGGGAGGTTCAGCCAGCGTGAGAATGATGATTAGTACGTGGATTTGCCTAGCTTCGTCCTTCTGGCTTTGAACGGCTTCACAACTTGGCAAGCTGACTGTGTACAGTAGAATACTGCGCTATAAATAATTAAGGAGACATTACTAACATTGTCCATTGGCAGAATTGGAACACAGGGCCCCTAGCACAGAATTCCAATTATTACACCATGGACACATGTACAAGCAGAACCACTGCAATTAGCAGCGATTATACGCGTTTGCAAAGTCTTATTGCCTTCTCCATTAAAAGAAAAGATGTCTAGATTGCTTTGCAATTTAGGCCAATGAAAGCAGGCAAATTAAACAAAGCCACAAGCACATAGACAAATCGATGTACTAATCATCGTTAACGTAATGGCTGAACGATCGCAGCGCCAGAGTTCCCTCTAGTAATTACAGTAAACGTCCAAAAAAATTGGGCAGTCCGAAAAAATTAATGTATGTCTTTGACTGCGCCCAAGGGCTCAGATTGCCACAGGCATGTCTGAAATAGCTCTGAAGGCCTTCCAGTACACTTATTAAGCGTATCAGGTGCTCGTATTGCGACAGGAGATGGCGGGTGCACCATTATGAGTTACAAAATGGGTACCAAGAGTAAGGGAGTGCAGTTGAGGACGGCAGAAAACTAGGTAGTAGTGATGAAGTGGAAATTTGCAGGCGCAAGTTGGCATCAGCTAGCGCAAGACAGGGGAAATTGGAGACCGCCTTCGTTATGCAGGGGACATAAATATAGGCTGATGATGATAACACTGTGCCCGTGACAATTGCCCCTTCCCACTCTTGGTATGCTTCACCGCTATACTTCGCGTATGCTTCACCGCAATACTTCGCCTATGCTTCATCGTGTAACACTGCTGTATTGAGGCGAAGCTGACTTTTGGGAACTGGCATAATGCGACGCGTTGTGCTCTCCGAGCTCTAAAGCCATTGGCAAGTAAGGCGGAGTAAGGGTCATTGCTGGCAGCGGCGAATTCTTTCAATGAAAAACACGGCACCAAGCAGCAAGAAGCTTGGTAGCACACGTCGAAGCAGGTAGGCCTAGCAGTTGCCATAGTGGTGACTACGGCTGCCAATGGATATGCGTGCAAGTGCGCCTGTTGGAGGCAGCGAGATAAAATGGTGGCAGTGGTGGCTTCGATAACGCTGTTTCGGACCTGGGGTCATGGCAAGAAGTCCAGAAAATCAGTACAGCGAAGGGTTTTTGCGTCCGAAAGTTGAAGCGCTCTTATACTACATTAACTCTATGGGGTATGGCAGTGCCGCTAAGGTGTCTGAATTATCAGGAATGTCTGAAAAATTGGGCTTTCGGAAAATCGGTCACTGGCTGTACTGTAGGAAACTCTACGG
Organism: Dermacentor silvarum; assembly: GCF_013339745.2. NCBI lineage: Eukaryota > Metazoa > Arthropoda > Arachnida > Ixodida > Ixodidae > Dermacentor > Dermacentor silvarum. The sequence goes on from NC_051161.1 coordinate 61,826,794, forward strand.
TCGCTTCTAGAAGCATATGTTGCATTAGAGAATGGCAAGTATAACTGTGAAAATCTTACTGTTCTTTTTTTTTTCTTATTATTAGTTTGTTTTTTTATGCTGAAGAAAACAAAGAAAAGAAAAAACGGTTTTTGCCCTCAATATTCTGCGGTTCACCTGCAGAAGTGTGCTCATTTTCTCCTAATATGCTTGTGCAGCACCTGGTGTAAGCAATTTCATCTGCTTATTGCAAATTTAAATCATTTTTTGCAACGTGCCATTCGCTGGATACAATATACCGGCTAGCTGCAGGCTAAATTTATGTGACTGCTGTGTGCAAACGCAACGTAAGATGCGGGAACATTAAAGAATGGCAACGTATCAAAGGGGAACATAACACGTGGGAGTCGGTAGGACATGGTTCAGTACTGTGAAAATGCGACATAGCCGGGAAAACAACTGCAAGGAACGCATCAACAGGGTTCCACTGTACTCATGTTCATCTATATTTAGGAACTGCAGATAAGTTAAGAGCGCATGGTAGCGACGACCCTGTTCTGTGTTTATGAGAACAGCGAGTGTATGTGGGTGTTGTTAGCTTGGGTGTAAACAAGGTACATGTTGGGACATTTGTACTAAGCCTGACCTTCTCATCCATTCTTTCCCCTCTATTTTGCCCTGTGCTTATGAGTGTTGCTGTGTGTGCCTGTGTGTCTTCAAGATCTCAAACCACATTGTGTTTGCCTGCCCTAGGAGAAAAACCCTGCACGAACGAAACACCGCCAAGGAGGCATTGCGTGAGTTCAGGTGACATTGTGCTCACACAAACGGGACTTTCTCGCAGGAGCTTTCTTTCTTTCTTTCTGGCCAGCTTTAGAATGTTTGGTTGAGCTCGTGGATCAGGGCCCAAGTAGGGCAAATAAATTTCTTCTCTGTCAATGTTACATTACATCTGCAATTATTTTTCTCTTTTTTTTGCATCTGTCCATAGCATCTTTTGATAGCAGACTTTGTAATGTGTTTTATGCTTAATTAAGAGGCAGGAAACTATTGCTGTGTTTGGTATGTTGTTCCACGTTTATTCCACTTATGATGTACCAGCAAACACACATGCAAGCTGCATCTTGGTAGATTACACATGCCCGATAGCTTTTAAAAAAAAGTGACTGCCTTTATGTGCAAAAGCAGATGCATTCTTGCAGTTAACCTTCATGATGCGTTTGGATAATTGACAGCCTTGAACAGCAATCCCCCTCGTAATAGATCTCGTGAACAAGTGTTAGCTGTAAAGCAGTTTCTTATGTGAAGGAAGTGAGATTTGCCGTACTTTAGCTTGGGCAGTCTAATTTCATTGTTAAGCGTCGGGTGTTTGACGTGTCCCTGATTCCGTCTGTGGGTTCTTTCTTCTTTCCTTGTTTGTCTTGTGTGCAGCCAGTTGCTGTTTCCAAGGTGTTTCTATCCAAGGAAGGGGAGGAGAATGCGTATTCACAGCTGATCAAAAACCTCAAGCCACAGTTGGACAGCCCCTCCGGGGGTGCCTCACCATGCCCTCCTCAGGAAGCGGCCAATCACGGCTCGGCGTATGGCTACACTGATGGTGCAGGTGAGTGCGCCATCTGAATTTCTTTGGTGCACCATGGCTATCGTGATAATACCCCTGTTGCTTTTGAGGGCTTGGTGTCATTTGTGTCGAATGACAGTTTAATGTCACAGCTAAGCGGGGTATTCAAAGGGGCGCTAAAAATAAAAACAGTTTGAGCTGTATTAGTATAAATGACCCTTCTGGAATGCCAGAAAGGTGGCTTTTACCTTGAGAGGAGGCTTGTTAAGCCAGATAAAATGCAAATACAAAAGACAAGTGGCCACGCTGCCTTGACGGCATTTGATTGGGCATAGTAAATTGTTTACTGATAAAAATGGAGTGCATTGTATTCTCGAGGAGCCACATTCTGAACTTGGGAAGTTTTAAGAACTGGGGTTCTGTATAAGCTCTGGGGTTTTCCTGTCTAGATTAAGAGGGAGCTTTACATGGTTCATAGCGGTCCTTAAAACCCTGGAATTTTAACATAGCATTTTCAAGGCCTTGAAAGCTTTGGAATTTTTTGAAGTCCTTAAATTTCATTGAATTTCGTCAGTAGACTTTTGTTCAGCCAATTTTTAGTAGATGTCTCTTGCCTGGCAACTACGTACTCGAGCCAACAAGGCATCCAATCCAATCCGTTCCTGTAGCCACAACGCAGTAGCGTGGTTACAGTGGCAGCAATGACCAATGCTAAGCCTGCCTTTGTTGTGGGAAACATGGTGCGCTGATGATCGCAGTCGCGTCTTTCACAGCTGAAATATGCTGGAAAGTGCAATTTCCAGCAGTCGTGTTTAAGCCGTGGTGCTTATTATAAGGAGTGAATTTCTCTGGAAACGTCAAAACTTGCATCGGGTAAAGTGCAAGCCATGTAGGAAAACCTTTGGCATATCATCAGAGGGAGAGTCGGCCCTCAAAAGTCGCATGAAGAGGGCAAAGCACATAGTACCATGTGGAGCTACCTGACAACAACTATTCATGAGCAATGCATCGAGCCAGCTCCATTGTCGTTGGATGTGAGCAGCCTGTCCAAAGCGCATGGGTGTGTGACCTATACGGAGATACTGTGGACCCTGAAAATGGTAACATTGCCATTTTCCTAGAACTCGTCGTCACACACAGGGAAATTGTTCAAGAAACTATTCCTGGATAGCGAAATTTCTAAGGCATTTTCCTGTGGTGAAAAGAAATCTGCATACGTAGTGTGCCATGGTCTGAGACTTTTTTTCTCTGGTGCCTACAATGTGAATCAGAGCAGTCTGATGTTTGCACTATTCTGTTTGATGAGTCTTTGAACCGACAGACCTTCAGAGAAAACAGATAAAACAGATGTCCATTTATTTGAGGTGCTTGAGCACAATGCCCGAGCATGTGACCATGAGTAACCACTGCTGTTGGCCAAACTGAAGCTTGCTCTCGGCATCACAGTGATTCTGAAACCATTTGATACCAACTGGACAAACCACTCATGTACATTTTGAAAAGAGATCTGGAATGTCTCGTGAGGAAACTTCGCGCAAGATTCATGAAGTGCTCAGTGCTGTCAGCGTCCACGGGAATTTTCGGCATGCTCAAAATGGGCCTCGTATACCCAAATAACCATGTATCCTCGGAGAAAGGTGCGATTGGGCATGCTGCTGAGTCAAAGCAGCGAAGGTGAGCACCAAAGACGTATTTGCCCTGAGGATGGAATGCAAAATCGCCATATGATTATGAGGCATGCTGTAGTGGGGGACTCTGGATTAATTTTCACCACCTAGGGTTCTTCAACGTGCACTCAATGCACGGTACACGGGCGTTTTTGCATTTCGCCCCCATCGAAAGTCAGCCGCCGAAGCCAGGATTATCCTGCACCCTTGGGCTTAGCAGCGCAACACCATAGCCACTACACCACCACAGTGGGTGTAAAATGCCACCTGAACCCTAGATTGATAAGTCGGCAACTAACACAAAGAAAGTGATAAAATTCGTGTATGTTTTAGGGTTTCGGCAATGTTTGGCCACGATGCACAGTGGCTAGGCTTGTGCAAATAGTAATATGTTGGTTCGAAGCGAATAGTCCTTGGGGTCGAATACTTTCGAAGCGAATTCGAATAGTTGTCAGGTGTCTGAAGAACAAAACTGAGCAGTTTAAAGTTGTTTTATACCAAAATTCTTTATTTTTGAGGTTGCAACATACAAAGGCATCACAGAGAATCCTGTGATAACTTATCCTAACCAGTAAAAAAATTTGATGTATATAGACTAGTTGTAGAAGGGAGATACAACCTACAACACACACACATGCATAAAACATCACAGAAAATCATTTGGTAATATATTTTAAGTAAAAAAAATAATGGCATATAGACTAGCAGCTCCACAGGCAGTGAAGAAGGTGCCACCTTCTACTAGTTGAAAGTCTACATCACACACAGAAAAAAAAGATTGTTTGATAACATGTTTCAATAAAAAAAATATCACAGCTCTACATGCAAGTAAAGGTGTTCCCTTCTACAGTTAATAAAATGAAAGTAAAAAATTCTCATGCAGAAAAACTAGTTGCTCCACATGCTGGGGAAGAAGGTGCTGCCTTCTGCAGGTTACAATGGCACCTGCTGTCGAAAATAACCTTTCACTTGTTGTCTGGGTTGCTGGCACTGAAAGGTGCCTGCGGGCTACCCTTACAAGGGATGGGTGAAGGTGGCTGCCTTTGCTCTTCCACCAATCGAGTGGGTCCTCACAGCAAGAAAGGAGGGGAGCTCTCGGGTAGTTCTGAACATCAGCTTTGATGGAAGGACCAGTTTTCATAGATCCACCTAATGCAAAGCTAGCAAAGGCCCCCCATACAGATACATCTTGGGAGCTATCTAAACCTGTATCACTCTCACTTGATGCTTCGCCGCATACAACTTGCACTGTTCCCTCTGCTGCTTTGGTAAGAATAGTGCAGGCCCACTTCTTCTCTGCCCTTTCCATATACAGTAAAAGCTCGATGATGCGAATCTCACGGGGTCACGAAAAATATTCGTATTAGCCGAAATTCGTATCATCGAAACACAATTAAAACTACTGTCGAATCTCGATAATTCGAACTCGAAGGGGCCCGAAAATTTGTTCGAATTAAAAGGACGTATTTTTGAAGTATTCGTGCACCATAGCAGGATGCACGAACGGTGCGAGTCGTGAAATATCGCGGCGCGCAACCGCATAGCAAGCGCGGGCCACGAAACTGTCCACGCCGGCTAACGGTCGCTGCCCGATAACGACAGAAAATGAAGCTTCAGGGAGCCAGCGGGCGGCGCCGGCACACGGGTGCGCGCGGAGACCGTCGAAGGTGAGGGAGGAGGGCGGCAGGGAAGCGGATATGGCCGCGTCAAATCCGCCGCTTCGGTGGCTCCCCTCGCCCTCCCTCTCAACTCCCTCGTAGCTCTCTCACCTTCGACTCCGCGCGCACATCTCCGTGCACGCCCGCCGCCGTGCTGGCGCCAGCTTATTTTAGCCGCCCCCTGAAGTTTCGTTTTCTGCCGTTATCGGGAAGCGAGCGTTTGCGGGCGTGGCAGTTTCGTTGGCCCGACTGTGCCTCCGCCGCTGCTTTCCTCTGCGCTGCTGCCGCAGCGTGCAAGGTCAACATGTGACTTGAAAATAGAGGAGAAGGGTTCACTGCCATTTTATCCGCGTGGCTGAGACGTCGGCACTAGTGTGTGCTAGAATACGGTTGTCTAGAACACTCTAGTCGGCACGTACACGCTTGTTCCGGCGCGATGCAGAAACAGCGACCTTGCAATTTGAGAGGGGGAAATTTCCGCCGCGGTTTTTTTTCCCCGTTCCTTCGCGCGCGGCATTGAGGGGTCTCTCCTGAGCTTTTGCTCTATGGCGGTGTCGGAGCAATGCCGGCCAGAGGCGCCGCTGCGTTATTTGGCGCGCTGCTAAGAGCATTGTCGGTACGCGGTATGTTCGAAGTAAGCGTGTTCGAATTAATGAGATTCGACTGTAGCTAAATTAAAGAGTCAGAGGTGAACTCACTCAGGCACATGTACGTAAAAAGCATTTATTTCTTGAAGCGCCACCGCTTCAAACTCTTTGCGCCCAGTCGCGGAGTCCGCGCTGTCGGGCGCCGCGCCTCCGCACCAAAAGAGAAGGAGAGAAAGCGCGTGACTGCGCGCTGTTCTCTTTCGCGGCCGTCGGTGGGGCGGCGTTTATTTGTATCAACCGACGCAGGCTGAAAATCGATTCGTAACAACCGTTCTCTAGCACGTTGCAAAGTAATGGGGCTCGGCCGGGACGACAGAAAAATTCGTATCATCCGGAAATTCGTATTAGCCGTGATAGTATCATCGAGCTTTTACTGTAGCAGGCATCCTTAAATTTTGGATCTAGCAAGATCGCTAGGGCTGTGTCCTCAGATGTCTTGACACCAGGAAACCTTGCCTTGATGCTGCGTGCCAGACTTGAAGCAAATGCCGATGACTCATCTGATTGAGCTGCGTTTTGAGCAAATACAATGCCAGTGCACTCCAGCAATGGAATTACTTGGGACAACGTGGGCTATTTGTCCCTAGATAGCTCTGTTGTGGCTTGAGCAAGTGGATCGAGTACCTTCACAGCGGCAGTCATCAGCTTCCATTCAGCTGCAGTGAGGTTATCAACCGCATCACACTCCAAAAGCTCCACGGTGATCGGTTTGCGAAGCTTGAGCAGCCTTGTCATCATCTGATGCTTGCTATTCCAATGCGTCGGAACATCTTGCACCACTTCCAGGGCATTCCGCAGCATTTCCCTTAGTACTTCCATAAGGCGCGGCCGAGCCTTTGAGCTTTTCTTATAGCGGCCAACGATAGCCCTGGCCTTCGTGCACAGTTGGGAAAATCCAGGTATATCCGGCTTGACATCACTCACACACAACTGCAGCGTGTGCCCGAAACATTTTATGCTTATCCAAGGCGACTGTGTAATTGCTGCAGTGAAATTTCTTCCATTATCTGTAACAACATACACTGGCACAGTACCTGGATCGGGAAGGGCCCACTCCTCCATCACGCTATTTAGAAACAGCACCAAGTTTCCGGCTGTGTGAGCGTCTGCCATTTCTGTACATGCCAGTACGTGCACATGAAGTTGAAATGAGCTGTCCATGACGTGGGCATGTTACCGACAAGTAGCTTTCATTAACACGCGATGTCCAATTGTCCGTTCTTATTGAAATTGCCTCGACTCCACCATCAATCACCGCCTGAAGGCTGTTTATCAAGTTTTGCTTCTTCAAAGCGTAAAGCGCCCGAATTATTGCTCTGGAAAACGTTGTCCACGACGGCACAACATACTCGGGCATAGCAGCGTTCATAACGGCCACAAAGCCCGGCTCCTTAACAACTCTGTAAGAATGCATCCCGGCCTTTGTCATTTGCTGTGCTTTTGGCGCCGTATGTTTCAGCTTCGGCTTGAACCGGTCAGCAACTGAAGGCTGTTGCACGTCAGGCTTAGCACTAGACTTCACGCTTTTCCGCGCACAACATTCCTCTTCGTATGTCACGAAGACATCCGGGGGCCTCTTTAAATGCGTCGCCAGAGTCGTCGTAGTCATTAAGAGGGAGCTTTACAGGGCGTCTTCAGAATGGAGTGGCACTTAAGACACTGAGTTTCTTGGCCAGGCGGGACCTTTACAAAAAAGTTCCATATCGGGTTGGCACCCGTAGACACATTGGCCATGTCACTTGACTGAAGTAACTAATGCACACTGAATTTCAAGCGCGGAGTGCGATAAACACCTGCGCACTGCACGTGTGCCACACGGTAACCAAACAATGAAACGGGAGCCTTGGCGAACGTGCGCGTGTAAGATTGCTACGACAATGCGCTGAATGTGGCTTAGCTTGTCTTGGCTCCACATGTAGTCAAGATGTAGGCCTGATATCAATGGCACTGCAGCTTGCCTAACGAAACCGAAACTCCTGATAGTACTTGCATGCAGTTTTGATATTCGTTCACCCCGAATACTTCGAAATATCAGAAATTTTAAATTCGGGTCGAAGCAAATTCGAATACTGTAATATTCGTTCCAATGTTCGAAGCGCTCGAATATTCGCACAAGCCTAGCAGTGGTGCATCACGTGCAGATCTCAGATATGCAAATGATTTAAGTCGCTGTGCACTTTGCTGCCAGCCACCGGCATTATCAGCGACTTAGGCGTAGTGGGTGCAACGGCTCGAGGCATGTGATCTGCACCCTGAAAAAACACTGCTGCATGGTTCATGTGTGACAGTCGGTGCCTGCTCAAGAACCACTGTGTCGCGATTGCTGTCGCCTTAACCTACTGCAGATAGAGCATGCATGGACATAAGGCTGGGCACACTCTGGCTTGAATGTGGCACAGTGCATAGGAGAAAAAAAGTCAATGTTCTTGTAGTTCTTTTCTGAGCAACGGTCATAACAAATAGTACAGCACCACTTCGTTTTGGTTGGGTGTGGGCACAGCTTCTGCCTTGCTCATTTGTTACTTTTGCATCGCCACCACCAATCCTGAGCTTATTGCTTGACAGAAAATGCGAGGAGTGGCGGTTGGCACAGGGTCAAATGCACAACCTTCAGCATAACAACTTATTGGCCTACTGTATTTACTCGAATCCAGGCCGACTCCGATTCTAAGCCGACCCCCCAAAAGTCCGAAGCCAGAAAAAAAAATAACTTACCTTGAATGTAGGTCAAACAAAAAAGCAAGGACAGTATTCAGAAAATGAAACGGCATTTATTAAATATGAACATGCCAAGCTCATTCTATGTCACCATTGCTGCTATCCTCGCTGCTATATTCCTTATCGCTGTCATCTTCAAACAGTGCACTATATTCAGTACCATCAAGCGCATTAGAGATGCTGCACTTTTTGAAGGAGCGCACAATCAATGTTCCTGGGTAAATGCCATTCTCGTTGCGGCGCACGCAAAAAGCATCTCCCGTGGCCCTTTAAAACGACGGACGTTTTTTTCATCGATGCCGAAGTCCCGCCCGGCTTGAACGTTTGACGATGCCTCTACGGCTAGCACAACTATTTGTTAGCAAGCGACACTATAGTGGCATCACCTGTTTGGTGCCATTACGAAAACGCCACGCTGCGCGCCGGTACTACGCCATACCAATACGACACAGGTCAAAATGGCGATGTCACTCGTGTGCTTCAGTTGGCTACTGGCGCGGCTAGTAGCGGCTGCGATACTGACTTTTCTAGATGGCGCTAACTATGCACAATATTTATCAGTTTCAGTTAAAAACTGGTGCGTTTTTTAAAATCCTCGAATCTAAAAATTATCGTGTTTTACGTGCCAAAATCACGATCTGATTATGAGGCACGTCGTAGTGGGGGACTCCAGAAATTTGGACCACCTGGGGTTCTTTAACGTGCACCTAAATCTAAGTACACGGGTGTTTTCGCATTTCGCCCCTATCAAAATGCAGCCGCCGTGGCCGGCATTTGATCCCGCGACCTCGTGCTTAGCAGCCCAACACCATAGCCACTAAGAAACCATGGCGGGTTCCTCGAATCTACGCCAGCCCTAGAGTTTCGTATATGATTATTTAAAAAAAAAAGAACTATCGGCCTAGATTCGAATAAATACAGTATATTTTTACTGTTGACAATGTAATTGCAACACTCCAACATATTGTAAGATAATCAAACTTACTAATAAATGCATGTGCATATTATGAATCAGTATTTGATTTGATATTCGAAGGTAATATTCATTTTCTATTTGTATTTAAGAAATTGTTATATTTTTACACTCCTAATTTTACTGAGGGCAGGGTTAAAGAAAATGCTTGCTATTTCCCCTCTCCCTTTTTCTGGTTGTATTTTTTGTAAATTTTGAAGTTTGCAGGTGCGCTCTCGTTTCAAGAAAGTGTTTCTGGGCTTATTTAATATGGCCAACCGACTGTCCAAATTCCCTCCACTGTGTTCTCTGCAGGCTACGAAGCCCCTGAAGACTGTTCAGTACCGCCGCCACCTCCAGGGCTGGAGCCCATTCTTCTGCCCTCTCAAGCTGTGCTGACGGGCTATGCAATACCGCCGCCCCCGGATGTGCAGCCGATCATCGACAAGATGGCCATCTATGTTGCCAAGAACGGCGAAGACTTCGAGACCATCGTCAAAAGCAAAGGTCTGTGCATTCTGTTCTTGCATGATGGCTAGAGCATAACGTATAATCAGCTGCCGAGGTAAAATAAAAAATAAGCTAGTTCAGAAGTGCATACAGAAAATCGTGCGTTCACAACAATGAACACAAAGCAATGCTTTTGAGTTAACAGTGCAAATACAGTTTGAGTGCCATCCTTGGATGATGGCTTTGACGTTCCTTTGATGTTGGCGTTGCCAGCAGTACGACCGCTTCGGAGCCTTTGTTTTATATCTGACTGTAAAGTGCAAGCTATTTTCGAAGCCATATTCTTGGTGAAAAGGTGCACGTTAGAACTATGTAAATGTGGTATGCATATTCTAAAGTAGCACTAGAGCCGGTGTTCAGCACTAAAGGTAGGAAGGAGTCCGAGACGTATATCTTGGAGCCTGAATCAAGCCACTGTTACAAATGCAGGAAAACTTGGAAACAAACACAACATTGCATAATAGTCGCTTTCGACTTCTCCACGCTTTTAATATGATGGTATAGGGCCAACAGCACCAATATTTGTGTGATTTTTTGTTTCTTTTTGCCTACGCTTATGTACTGTACTCCTTTTGCTTGTGCACAAGCGCTAACTTGACGCATCCAAGTTTGAGAACCACTGCTCTTACCATTCCCACTTGCTAACTCAGCGAGAGAACTTGACCTTGGCATAACGTGTGCTTACTTTCTAGGTGACAAGCGCTTTGAGTTCCTGCTGCCCGACCACGAGTACCACCAGTACTATCTGCACAAGAAGCAGACATACCTCAACGAGCGAACTCAGCAGCAGCAACAGGAGCAGCAGCAGGCCCAGGAGCCAGGTGCCACGCAGGCTGAACCAGAGGACAAGCCCAAACCTGCTGAAAACGACGAGGAGACCGACTCTGTTGCTGATGCTGCAGAGCCAGCTGAGGAGCACTACGACGTGGTGGGCCCCAAGTTGGAGAATGGGCTCAGCGTTGGGGATGACGGCGGCGTGGTGGACTCCCGCTCGGACTCTCCCTTCTCCAACATCGACAGCAACGACACAAATTCCCAGTCAGGGTTGGCGACTCCCGGTGACAGACCTTACAACAAAGGCAAGCAGTTCGGTGGTGCATCGCACGGCCCTCTGATGTGAAATTTCGTTTCTCATGTCGCATACCTCAATTTTCATGTTACGAGTAAAGTGTGGAAACATTGCAGCCTGCAGTTGTGCAGTTGAATCAGTCAATCGGTTGAACCAATAAAGCATTTTCATGAGAGGGGGTCCAAGTCGTGTAAGCCAAGCTCAAATTCAATTCAATTGAAGCGCCATATGCTACGGCTTTACTTTGAAGCTGGTTCGGCCTAGCAGCACCCGCGGGACTTACTCGGCATTGAGCCAGCACCATTGAGTGGCGGTGGTTTGCTTATGTGATCGACACAAAAACTCTTCGCCAGCGGGGGCTTGCACGGCATGCCTTTGCGGGAAGCTTGCTGCTAGTGTATTCGTTTCATAAATGCTATTTAAAGTGCTGTTTGCAATTTCTGCAAGTGGCCGGAAATGGTTGCATTGTATTTACACCATCCAGACAAAATTTATCAAAACATCTGTCTGTTGTAGCCAATAGTCCGTTATGGCCGCGTCTGTTAAAAGCGGAATTTGTCGCATTGATAATATAGGCAGACCAAACAAAGTGAGAAGAATGGTCTGTTATTTCCAAGAATATGTTGTATGCGAATACATTGTAACAGGCATTGACTATTGTGGTTCAGTGCTTATACTATCGGTGTTCTCCGCCAAAACAGTGCTTTGAAAAGTAGTTGCTCCAGGCTCATTTCATGGGTCCTTATGCCCTACAATGCTTGCTCCCAGGTCCTGTAAGTTTTACACTCAAGCTTAAGGATTTGGAAGGAAAGGATAAGAAGCGGTTGCCACTTAATGCTGATGAATCAGACTCGGAAGGACCAACTGAAGCTACAGCCCCAACTGCACCAGCAGCACTGACTGCCGCTACACCCACCGAGGAGGCAGCGAAGGTGGCGGAGAAGACTGTCAGAGATAAGCATTCAGGTATGAATGGTGTTCTATGTGTGTAGCAAACATGTTGACACCCTTGCAGAAAACTTGGTTTTAATTTTGCAACCAAATGGCTTATAGGGACACAAAGAGGAATAAGGCTGTATCGGTAGATTACCGTAAAAACCCGCTTATAATACGAGGTGTTATTTGGGGATAGCAATAAGGGGGAAAAAAAAAGTTTTCACCCGCACATAATGCTAGCGAGGAAAACCCACAGAAAGCATTTACAATCTAATCTCATTAATTCGAACTGACGCTGCGGTCCCGTCAAAGTTATGTGTATTGCTATGGGCGAAAACGCCCAGTAATTCGAACGCGAAAGCATTTGCGATGGTTAATTCGAACATGCGGCGCACCGACAATGCCCTCAGCAGCGCTCCAAATCACGCGGCGGCGCCTCTGACCGGCATTGCTCAGACACCGCAATAGAGCAAAAGTTTAGGATAGACCCCTCAACGCCACGCGGAGAAAAAGAAAACGAAAAAAAAAACGCGCGGCGGCAATTTCACTCTCAAATAGCAAGGTCGCCGTTTCACCGTCGCGCCGGAACACGCATGTACGAGCCAACGTCTCGACAAACTTCCCAACAACGGCAGAAAACAAAACTTTTGGGAAAGGGCTAAATTGGCGACGCGCTGGCAGGAGTGGCAGCGGGCGCACATGGAGCCAGTCGAAGGTGGGGGGAGCTACGAGGGAGTTGAGAGGGATCGAAGCAATGGCGTTACCAAGGCCAAATGCGCTTATCTGTCGCCGTTGTAACTATGCAAATGGGATGTCATCCGAGCGGTGAGTGCTGCCCTCAGTGACACCGAAGTGCCGCCCTGCGGCGTAATTTCCAATGGCCTTGGCAGCTAAAATAACTTTCCTTTTAAAGGCAGCTGGGTACTACTTTCGTGGTCCCTGATCGTGCCCATATCGCCATCGGCATTTCAAAATGGCCGCCTCGTACGCGCTTCAAGCCTAGCTGCCGTAGCTCCCTCCATTCTTAGCGTGGTCAAAATGGCGCCCGTTGAAAGCAGCAGCAGCCCACCGACGCCACCGCAAGATGACGCATACTCCGCTAGGAGTTTTGATGATGATAGCAGTGAGCAAAAACAAACCCGAAACTGCAAATTTTACGCTGCAAACTTTGGGATCCGCATATAATATGAGGCAGAAATTTTACATGGTAAAATTTTGAAAAGAAACCTCGTGTTATAGGCGGGTTTTTACGGTACATTTCGGGAATAATAAGTGCCGTATTTACTCGAATCTAACACGCAATTTTTTTTTTTCCGATAAAACGGGTCCAAACATTAAAATTGAGTACGACCCTAAATCTGCGTTACCATATCGCCATCGGCATTTCAAAATGGCCGCCTCGTACGCGCTTCAAGCCTAGCTGCCGTAGCTCCCTCCATGTGCTGCAGTATGCGTGCTTAGGCATTAGTCTACCGTCTGTCGTCCCGTTTTCTGCGTTTGCTCTATCAGCACGAAGTGCCGAGTTCATCATGATGCCGCATTTAAAAAGAAAGTGATCGTGTGTGCGGAGACAGACGGAAATCGGGCCGTATCGCAGGCATTCAGAGGACCCGATACTTGCGTGCAGGACTGGCACAAACAGAAGGAAAGGATTTTCGCCAGCAAAGCATCACGAAAGGGTTTCAGTGGACCGAAGCAGGACGTATTCTGCGACGATCCGCTTCTGTGATATGATTGCCTTGGCCCTATCCTGAAAGCAATCTACAACGGGGAGAGTCCACCGCGCACTGTTTTCGCCGCTTAAAAGTTCGCATTCAAGCGAGAGGCGTGCTAGCACGAAGGTCAATTCGCTCGCCAGTGCTGCCGCGCTTCGTCACTCAAGCGTTTTGACAGTGAGCTTCCGTGGTCATCGAGCAAGTTGTGTTCATGTTCGCTTGTGCGCGCATGACACCATGCTTGTTAATTTAGTTAGTAAGCAAATGTTTACAAGTTTATACAGCCGATAAAACTACTATCCTTACTTCGTATAGCTGTCTAATAATTTGTAGGGATGGGCGAATAGTGAAATTGAGGTTCGAAGCGAATAGTGATTTGGTCGAATAATATTGAATCGAATAGTATATATCACATATTACAGTAAAACCAAGTTAATTCGAATTTCACGGGACCAAAAAAAAGAAGTCCGAATTAAACCGAATGCCGAATTATCAGGGTATCCAGAAAACAATAAGCAAATGCTTACTACGTCAGCACGATTTTATTAGTGTAATGGATGAGCAAATCCTTTTGCTATTTTGTACAAAGGCAGTGCGGAAGCTGCGATTGTCATCTCGTGACTGACTGGCTCTCGCAGCGGTGATCGAGGCCTCGCGACGTCCTTCGCAGCACGGCCGCGGCGCGCACCATCATTTGCGACACACTTTGCACCACCGCGCGCACATCCCGATTATTTTTTCACCAGTAAGATGATCGCCAACAGATCGCACGTCCATCGCGATGTAGGCAATGCTTTTCATCCTCGACAGCTTTGCACCGAGTCAAACCGAAACACCTGTTTGTCGCAACCGCGGCTGCTATCGACGCGATTATGAACTGCGACTTTGCGGTGCTTAAGGCACGCGGCCGACGCACACAGATTCAGAACGAAACTACCGTTCGCTGCAACAAGTGCAAACGAAATCGCGGTCGCTATCTATGCGCATAGATCATGGATGGCCACTACGCAAACTTTTCAGGCACGCGGCGGACGTGCGTACAATAGAACCTCGCTGATACGTTCCTGCTTAATACGATTTCCCGGCTCCTACGTTCGCAATCGCGGAAAATAAACATAACCCCATAGAGGAATGTGTTAATACATTCCGGTTAATACGTTCCCGGAAAATACGATTATTCGGCAGCAACGCTCAGCATTGCGGCAAACTGCGTTCGTATGATACGTTCTGCAGCGAAAAATTATCATTCGTTGTGCAAAAAGGCCGCTCTCACGTGCTTGTGAAGAGCTAAGTGGCAGACAGCCACGCGCTCCATCCCTCCCCCCCCCCCCCCCTTTCCTCCGCGACTTCTGTGCATTGCTCGTTCGCCCGAAGTGACGAAGCGTGGCAGCAGCAGCGAGCGAATTGACCTTTGCGCTACCTCGCCCCTCGCTTCAACGTGTACTAAGTGGCGAAAACAGGCGAACGCGGCGCGCAGGGCGCTACGACTTGCCGAGATCGTAGCGGAGGTGGTGGCGGATGAGGCGGCGCCTGAAGACTGCTGCGAAAACAAAGGCTTGCGCCCACCGGCTACCTTTGCCGAAGCCCTTGCTGGCCTGGAAGCCTTACAAAGCTTCTTTCGCATGAAAGACAACAAAAATGCGGACAAGGGTCTGCAATGTGCGCAAAAGGAGTTGTTCCTGTCCAAGGGTGTGACGCACCAGCAGAAAATAGTCGAATCTCGATAATTCGAACTCGAAGGGGCCTGAAAATTTGTTCGAATTAAAAGAACGACTTATTTTTGACGTACTTGTGCACCATAGCGCTATGTACGAACGGTGCGAGTCGTGAAATATTTCAATATTTGAAATATCTTACCATTTGAGTGAGGAAATTTTCGCCGCGGTATTTTTTTCTTTCTTTTTTATTTCTCCGCGCGGCGTTGAGGGGTCTCTCCTAAGGTTTTGCTTTATGATGGTGTCGGAGCATTGCCAGTCGGAGGCGCCTCCATGTGATTTGGCGGGCTGCTGAGAGCATTGTCGCTGCGCGGTTATGTTCGAATTAACTGTCGCAAATGCTTTCGCGTTCGAATTACCGAGCGTTCTTACCCATTGGAATACAAATAACTTTGACGGGACCGCAGCGACAATTCGAATTAACGAGATTCGACTGTTACTATGTTTTGCAAGAAATAAATGTTTTCTGCCTTTGCTCCTCAATAATGGGCTTGTCAGCTTCAATTTTTGCTGGATTCGGATTGCACGTTCTCCCGGATCGTACGTTTATTTTTCGCGTATTTTTTGAAAACGTATGAACAAGGTTCTACTGTATTGAATCAAAACGAAACCACTTTTTGCCGCAACTGCTGCGGAAGAAACTACGGCAGCTATCGACGCGATCATGGATGGTGACTATGAAATCCCGCGGCCAACGCGTTGTTATGCGTGGCGGTAAACGCAATAAAGGCACAAATAGGCACGAAGCGTTGTGTCGTTGCTGTCAATCTGTAATTCCCGTACATTTTCCATTGATGACTATGGTGATGCGGACTCCGCAGCTTCGTTTCGGTTGTATGCTATCACCGTTCCTGCTTTTTTGCGTTGCACATTTCTGGCTCTCTAATGCAAAAACATATAGCCTTCGAGATTTATGGTTGATGTATGGCAGACATAATGTGAAGCATAGCCTTCGAGATGTGTACTGGCCGTCAGTGGCTTCTGGCTGCCTATTCGGTAGCGCCGAATAATTCGAAAATATTGAATGCCTGAATTCTAATCGAAGCGAATAACGAATATAGAATTATTCAATCGAATATTCGACAATACCAAATATTCACCCATCCCTACTAATTTGCAATGTCAATCGATTCTTTGCCTTTCAGGGGA
This sequence comes from Dermacentor silvarum, assembly GCF_013339745.2. Lineage (NCBI taxonomy): Eukaryota > Metazoa > Arthropoda > Arachnida > Ixodida > Ixodidae > Dermacentor > Dermacentor silvarum. The sequence goes on from NC_051161.1 coordinate 61,843,070, forward strand.
AACTGCTACTTTTTGTTATTCATCCCAACTTTAGTGCATTGGGAGTAAATCTTTGTTTTTCCAAATGAGAGAAAGTTGTATTTCTGTATGAAAACATGAGGTGCATGGTACTGTAAAGTATTTTTTTTCTCTCTCTTTTGGTCACAGAACATAGGGGCGCGTTACTATCGAAGGCGCATTAGAATAGAGCAAATACAGTATTTTTTGCCTTTGGTGGGGGCTTCGTACGCCAGAAAGGATAAAAAAATAACAGATCAACACAAATGGCTACGCCTCCTTCAAATCTGTCCATGCAGAGAACACTTATTGACACAACACCGCTATATCGGAAAATGTATATGCCAAGTGCCTAACATAATTACTTTTTGTTTAGTTTCTTTTACTTATGATAGGAATTTATACTTATTTGAATTGGTTCATGCAGCATCATGTCAGAAGCCTCTCCTGTGTCATGTGTGCCTCTGAGATCTGTAGTTACATACAGTATAGACCGCTTATAACGTAAGTCGCCGGAGTCCCGAATATCTGTACTATAAGCGGCACCGCACTATAACCAAAGCAACAATTTTCAAGGCCCGCACATATACAAAACATTTGCACCGAGCCGCCACGCGTATGCAACAGTCAAAGAATGTGGCTAGAACGTTTGCATTCAATTTACAGTCGAATCTCATTAATTCGAACCAAATCACGCGGCGGCGCCTCCGACTGGCATTGCTCCAGCACCGCCATAGAGTAAAAGCTTAGGAGAGACCCCCCCAATGTCGCGCGCGAACAAAAAAGCGCGGCGGAAATTTCACCCTCTCTCAAATGGCAAGGTCGCCGATTCTGCGTTGCGCCGGAACATGCGTGTATGTGCCGACGTCTCAGCCACGCTACTGTAGCCATGCGTAACAAATGGCAGTGAACCCTTCTTTCTCCTTTATGCTTCCTCTACTTTTTGGTCACGTGTTGACCTTGCACGCTGCAGCTTACGGCGCAGAGTGAAGCAGCGGCGCTGTCCCAGGCCGGCCAACGAAGCTGCCCACGCCGGCAAACGCCCGCTTCCCGATAACGGCAGAAAACGAAACTTCAGGGAGCTGGCGCCGGGCCGGCTTGAGAGGCGGCGCCTGCGGGCACGCACGGTGACAGTCGAAAGGGAGGGAGCTATGAGGGAGGGCGAGGGGAGCCACCGAAGCGGCAGAGTTACCGAGGCGAAAACCACTTCCCTGCTGCCCTCCTCCCTCCCATTCCACGGTCTCCGCGTGCGCCCTTCGCCGTGCTGTGTCGGCGCCACCCGTTCCCTTCCTTAAGTTTCGTTTACTACCGTTATCGTGAAGCAAGCCTTGGCCGGCGTTGGCAGTTTCGTGGCCCTCGCTCGCTATGCGCACCGTCATGTTTCACGACTCGCACTCAAGATTATGGTTTCAGCCTTACTGGCTGTTCGTTCGCACCACATGCCCTTCTCCTTCACTTCATCTTTCTTCCTCGAGCACTCCTTGGGGCACCCGTTTGAGGGGAGCGTTTGCCGTCTCCGCTGACTTCCGTACTTCCAGGCAGCCGCACTTTAACGGGTATTTCGTTTCCCACAACTGCACTATAAGCGATATGTGTATACATGGAGTGCTATGGGAAAATTAACGGGAGTCTGAAAAGACCGCACTATATCCGGTCCTGCACTATAAGCGGTTACATTATAAGTGGTCTATACTGTAGTTACACAAAGCAAAATTTTACTTTGGGTTTCCACTGGTTTATCATCTTATTTTACAAGCCCGCTGCGCGGGAGTCAGATACTTTACCACTGAGCCACGCAAGCGCTTGCTATCAGGCAGCAGAAAAATGCCCTATAAGCGTGCCCTATAGGCAGGCGCAGACGACCCGAGCCTCCGCCAGTATGGTGGCGCCATCTAATTAAAGTGCCTGCAAACGCTGCATGCGCAGGCGAAGACAGCGAGATGCGATTCAGACAATTCAGCAATCAACGCGATCCCAATGTGAAATGTGCGCCACGTATTCTGGGTACCTCTTCGGTACACGTTGTGGTGTCTCCTCGCAAGGTACGAACCACTGCTGAAGAAGCGAATCGTAGAGCTACGTGCGCGGCTAGAACCAGGCATTATTGGGCTCAGCAGACTGCTGTGCAGAGAGCATTACAAGCCGCAGCTCGCCGTCGACGCCAGGCGGACAGTTCAGATTGTTCTCGTCTAAACAAGGCAAAGAGACTTAGCCACGAAGACCCTGTTGTGAGTGGTGCCGAAATTGGAGCTACTCTTGCGCCGCTTAACCAGCTTACGTTGTGACTGTTCTGCATGTGTCGCGCAGGCCTGTGACTTTTTTTTTCTGAAGGAACTACTGCACTCAATATTTACTGTAATACATAAACAGAAAGCAAAATGAATGCACTTTTCTCGCATAAAAGTTTTATTAACAAGATTTATGTCATAAAAAAGATATAAATTGTTAAAATCAAGATTGTGCGATAAAATTGAACAAAGTTTGTAGAGATACACTTGTGTCTACAAAGAAAAAATGTTATGAAAATTGTGAGATATGCAAAATGTATTGTCATCTATCAGGCACTATCTCCGAAAAAATTGAAATTTTTCATGGAACAGGTATTTCTCTACAAAATTTTAACTGCAAGCACTACAGTTGGGCGTGCCAGGCTGCTGCCGCCGATTTTCCGGGCTGGTTTGCGTCGTCGTCACTTTCAGACCAAAAGTCCGACGAAAAGTCACTGTCCTCTGGCTCGCTGCTCTTCAATGTATCGATAGGATCAGCCGCAGAGGCAGCGGAATCGCAATATCTTATCTCCCAAAGCGCGCACACCGTTTTCGGAGCCGGACGTTTTTGTGCTCTGCTTTGATGAACACGAAACTACAGAGCGCGTTTAAAAATCACCGCTTGGTGGGAAAAATGCGAACTGCTTAAAAACAAAAATCTAGTTTCTTCTCTTTCACGTCCGATGGTGCAGTGTGTCAGGAGCTGGCGCGGAAGGTCTCGAAAGCGGTGTTTCAAACCATCGATAGCGGGCGGCCATTTTTTCGTTATTCTTTGACGATCGTGACACTTTGGAGCGCGTTTAAAAATCACCGCCTCGCGGGAAAATAGCGAACTGCTTAGAAAACTAAACTATAGTTCTCCTTCGGGTCCGATAGCGCAGTATGTCCATGAGCGGCGCGGAAGGTCTCGAAAGCAGTTTCAAACCATCGACAGAGGGCTAACCATGCCCAATGGGCGCGGTACGGAAAGAGTTAATGTGCGAGTTGCTCAGATTTGCATACACCTGCAGAGGTGTTTTTTCCCCTTAGTGAAACCTCCTGTAAGGGATGTTGCTCTCTTAATAATTTTTAGAGGGTGCATCATCGAAGGACCGGCTTTCCCCAGCTCGTCAGCTGCAGCTGGAACGCAAGAAACGCCTTGCCAAATTTCTCAGCATGATCAAGGACTCTCAAGGTGTTGGTGCCACGGGCTCTGTCACGGCAACATCAGCTGGACATCAGCACGATGGCTCCAAAGGTTCCAGTGGCACTTCTACGCCAAAGGAGCCCGCAAGCAGGTCAGATTTTGCTGTCAACAGGAGCTTTTCAGCTGGCAAACTGCATTTGTGGTGTCCGAAAACATTCATTCAGCAATTTTATGAGACACTTACAGCCACAAATAAGTTTGAATGAATGAATTTCTGCTACCACAATGTAAAATCTGTTATTTTTGGCAGACTTCAGCTGCTAGGAATATCTTACACAACCCTGTGAAATTATCAAGATTCTACTGTGCATATTTCATTTGGCATCCCATTTTCTAATATAAAAGCGTCTCTTTGATAACAAGAATTTAATTGTTGTCTGACGAGACACATAAATGCACTGTAATAATGTTCGTGCTTTACATTTTGTTATGGAGTTGTTCAAAAGTTTATTACACCTAATTGGCAGAGCAATAAAAGCATTTTACATTGTTTAGCATCATTATAAACGAATAGTACTGTATCATTCTTTACTCATCAAAAATATGGAAATGCTTCATGTATGACATGCAGGCTTGCGGATGTCTCACGAGCTCCGACCGACTCGCTTCCTGCTTCGCCTGCTTCCAACGCTGCGCGGGAGCGGAGCAATGACAGGGCCACTTCACCGGAGGCAATTTCTCCGCGGCACAGGTCACACAAATCGTCGTCCAAGTCACGCCATCGATCACGATCCCCCACCAGGCATCGTCACCGCCACCACCGCCATGGCAGAAACACCTCCCGGTCGCAGTCGCGGGAAAGACACCATCACAAACATCACCGGTCACCGCGTCAAGGAGTGTCTAAAAGGTTAGCTTGGCCAGTTTGTGATGGCCCCCGCCACGTGACCACTGGTTCGGGTTTTAAGCAATGACTTCTTGGCCAGCCACTTTTCATGGTTCTTGGTTGGAAATGGTGCTTGTAACGTAAACGTAAATCGACGAATTTATCAAGATTTGCTGAGTGTGTGACGGGGAGTGTGCGTAGGTTCAAAGCAGGAAATGGTGGGGGAGCTGCGGAGGAGTGTGAGGAGAAAGGTTGGTGGAAGCATGGAAGAGCGGTACGAAGAATGAGCATGCGCTATTAGTCAGAGCGCCGTGGAGGAGCGGGAAGGTGAAAGCAGCGGCTCTCACTGTTGGCTGGAAGCAGTGGCAATGTCATAAGAAAGAGAAGCGCTGACTCAGCAGAGATTGGCGGTGCCAGCTTTAGTTAGCACAAGCGATTGAGTCACTTGCTATCATGCCACTCTTCCCGGATGTGTTGTGCTCTTGTCCTTGCTGTAGCTGTCAATGTTTGGCCCTTTGGGTGAAACTGCAAGATTGTTTTATGAGAGAGGTGTCATTCCACTTCAACTGTGTCTCACACTGTTTTGAGATCAGTTCATATTCTTCTGAAGAGGTTTATGTTTATGGATGTTTATACCTGTGTCACGCGGGCAAGCTTAGTGTCAAACTGTGGGAGTGTTACTTTGCATTGGTGTCATTTACAGGCTGTCATGCCAGGAAGCTTTTGTGACTAGTGCGTAGCGTTGACGGCAGCAGTTACTAGAGTAAAGTGCAGCGCGAAAAGAAGAAGACACTCATGTTATTGCGCAAGTAATATTGCTTTTTTGTTTTTCAGCAGAGAAGCATGTGTCTGATGCTTTCAATGTTGGCTTTCAGCAGCCATCACTATTGCATACCTGCCAACTCTCCTGATTTGTCCGGGAGCCTCCCAAATTTTTCTCGCATCTCCCGATTGTACGGACGCGGCCTCAAATCTCCTGAAAAGTGGTCACCACTTTTTTTTTTCCGGCCAGTAATATAACCATGAAAAAAAGCGGCGCGGGAGCAGTTCGTCACTAACATGCACCGTGAATCGTGGTAGCGGCCGCCGGCACCACACCGAACGCGAGCAGCCGGCAGGCGCTGCCTTATTGGATTTTCCAGATTGGCTCGTCTCAGGCTGGGTTGAGTGTTTTTTCCATTTGTTATATGACCGTGAGTTCGCTAGGCTTCAGTTGACTTTGTCAGGTTGTCGAGTGAAGTGCGAATGCTGAACTACTCTGTTTCCCTGAGTTTCGTTGGAATGATCGATGGCACTTTCAAAAGCCAAGAATAAGTACTGTATTTTCAGGTCTATAACTCGCACGTTTGTATAAGACGCACCCCCCCCCCCCCTCCCCTCAAAACGGCAGTTTTTCCGGAAAAAGACGTATATATGTCGCACCGGTGTATAAGACGTAGCTGTTCATTCGGTAAGTGATTTAAAAAATTACAGTGTCGTTTCATTCTGTGAACGCGGGTCACGCGCAAGCGTATGAGTGCCATATATTTCTACTCTAGGCTCATTTGTGCCGTCATGGCTGCCGCGATGCTCCGTATAAAGTCCAAGGGCAATAACATCCTCCCCGCGCGCCGTATGCTGTATGTGCGAGTGAAAGCCTCCGACGGTGAGCCGAAGCGCGCACAAGGGAGGAATGCTGAGCGGCAAGGCACGCTGGCGCGGAAGGGTGGGGGGAGGGGGGGGTGAGCTTGTACTCTGGTAGCAACTACGTAGTTTGCGCAGCCTGCGCGCGCTGTATCTTGATAGCGATCTGCAGATGCGACGATTTTGGGTCCAGTCGTTCTGCCGCCGCTTGCGTTGCTGCTCCGTCTTATCGCAAGGTGCTCGGGAGCACGATCACGAAAAGAACCCGGCACCTTGATATCGCACACAAAACCCGGAGCAGTTAAGTCAACCAGTGTGCTTCACGTGGCCATAACATCGAATATGATTTTGACGGCAGTTTTTCTGGAAAAAAACGTACATGTACATAAGTCGCACCATTCTATAAGACGCACGGACGAAAAATTCAACAAAAAAAAGATGCGTCTTATACATGGGAAAATACGGTACGTACAAGTATTTCTGAAATCATACACGACTGAGTTTCTGTGCTTTGTCACTTCGCGGAGGCGTGACAAGTATGGACTCTGTACCACGTGCGCCGTTTCGCACGGTGGCACCATTTTTTTGGGGGGGGGGGGGAAGGGATGAAAACTTTTTGAACCCCCCCCCCCCCTCCTCGCGTGGTGATCTCCTGAATTTTCATGTTGCGAGGTTGGCAGGTATGCTATTGCATCTGCATGCCTGTCTGACATGTAGTTTGTCCTTTTACCCTAGTTGGTTGGAGTAAATCTTAGGTGGCCTGGAGGCACTGTGATTTTGCTGTGCATTTTCTACATTCACTTTTCCAGGAAATTTATGTTGCCGATCATGGCAGTCGGTTCTGAATGACTATTCCTGTCAATTGTCGCTGTGCTACCAAAGTGGCACTCACTGCATGGTACCCGAAATATGCCCGTCTGAGTGGGGTACGACGGTATTAATCTGGCATGAAAGTAGTAACCTGCAGATATCATTTGCTGAAAAAGTTTTTATGCTAGAACAGTGAACTTAGCACTGCACTGACAGCTGCTGTATGAACATTACCAGAAGAATGTTCATGCGGACTATTTTGCAGCTTATTTTATTTAGTATAGAGACTGATTTGTGATCAGTTAGTTTAATAATTTTGTTGCATTTTAAGTTGCCTTTAGCTATGCTTTTGAAATGCTAGCCAAATGTCTTTTTTTTTTTGGTCAGAACTGAATGCAGGGCAGAATGTCGTGTAAGTTTCACAATGATGCCTGCCATATGAAATGAAATACAACTTGCTATTGTCTTTCTTTTTTTTACGTACCATTCAGCTTTCTTTAGCATCTATGGACAACTTTTTTCATGATGAATTTTGGCTTGCCTGTTCTGCTGTTTATTTTTTCTTATGGCATTTTATTAACGTTCTGCTTCCAGGTCACATAGTAAAAGCCCATCCCCAGTGAAGAGGTCCAAAACAAGGAGATCGAGGTCAAGAAGTCCAGTGAGAAGAAAGTAGGAAATTTTGTAGAAATCTTGTACAGTAGTCCCATGGTTGTAAATAATACATTTGCAAGCTGCTGGTATTTGCAGTGTTCATTGTTTCATTTGCTTAACATGTGAGGTGACAATCGGGTGCGAGGGAATCGTGGGGTATTGCAGTCTGGCTTGTAGTATTTACTTGGTAACGTTTAAAGCCTGTTAAAACTGTAGTCTTGCAAAAAGGTCCTGGCTTTTCTATGTGCTTCTGAAATATTAGTCTTTTGTAATTAGACCCAAAACTGCCTGTTGATTTAGTTTCCATCTCATTTCTGGTTTGGAAACGGAACAACATGATTGGCTAATAATAGAGGCTGAGACCTGCTAGTGTGTGGATTCTTTGAATTTCTGCATCATGACTGTTGGCCAATAAACTGTTTGTGAAATTTTGTGTCACTGTTGACCGAATTTATTGCACAACAATGTGAGAAACATTAGGGCACGGGACTGGTTATAGTAGTTTCACAAAAAGATAGAACCGAGTGCTGAATAAAAATGTCACAGTTTCGCCCTAAGGGCGAAGCAATGAATGCGATAGCAACACAGCAATGTCATACGAAGTAAGGTGAGCGGCTTTGGTAGCAATATGAATTGTAGTAAACATGAGCTGATTAAGTAAGCAGGTGTGCTGCGGCGTAAGTAGACCGACATGAAGAGAGACTCGATGACCACGAGAAGGCGCGTGTGAAACGGTGGTGTTGATGAGAAGCGCTTCCTGTGGGCAGCGCGTGCCAAGGGACACACCTGTAGCGCTGCACTGCCGATCCAGGCAGGATTGCATGTGTAGCGTGCGTTGGAAAATGTCGCCCGACTATTACTAACTGAATGAACAAGCGTGGTGTGAGCGCGCACAAACAAACACGAATAGATCACACTGAATGACTGCAGACAACGACTGTCAAAACGCTGGCAGCAAGCATACGCCGCAACGGGCGAAGGTACGTGCGGTCTATCGCTTCAACGGAAACTGAGCGGCGAATGCACGGCGCATAAAGGTCAGATCCGTGTGGAGATAAGAGACGGTGCGGACGAGCGACGAGCGCTGTTGTTGGCAGAGTAGAAGTGCGCCCCCCTCCGTTCCCTCCGGCGCTGGCTTCCTTGCTTGCGCGTGGGAGATGAGTGCGTTCGCTCTCCGTGATAGCGCGCGTCCCCGCACGCTTCCGCTCGGGCATACGGCGCGCGGCGAAGATTTTATCTATAGGGAACCTCACGGCGACGCCGACGGCAGAAATCCGGTTGAAGTGTCCATATAATTGCTATCGCAATAAAATAAGTTGAAGTACTTGCTGAACACTGGTGTTCATGCAAGTGATAAGGTGCAATGGTAAAGGCTGAAAAGAGAGCTTTAGGTGAAGTCTAGTTTCCTCATTCAAAAACATTTAAATATGCTTGTGCAAATATTCAAGACTGTCTTTGCTTCGGCTCAAATTTCAGTATTTGAAATGAATGAATGCAGTTAAACCTCGTTATAACAAACTTCAGTATAACCAAGTATCAACTTGTCCATAGAACACCATGTATTTATAACGTCAATATAACAAAGTGTGTTTATACATAATTTCAATATAACGAAATTTTACTGCTGGCCACGAAGCAATACCAAGACACTAAATGGTAACTTCCGCGGATGCCGATGGCTGCTTGCGAACACAGCTCTAAAATTGCGCACTCGACCAAGAGCGACAGCAGAAGCGGAGCATCGCCATGTTCCGTATAAAGTCCAAGTGCGATGAAATCCTATTGACAGCTCGCGCGCTGTATGCTTTGGTCCGAGAATGAGCCAAGAGCGATGGTGACTTAATAAACACAGTCTTCCAGTGCTAGCAAGGGGGGAGCGAGCTAACGGTAATGCGATCAAGCGCGCATGACGGGAGGAAGTGGGGGGCAGGTTAGCGGCGTTTCTTTTTCTAGCGCTGCCGTGGCTGTGCATGGTTGTCTGCGCTGGTGAGCGCATACGCAGCCTGCACGCCCTCTTTTAGAGGTAATCTGCCGCGTGTGCAAAGAGCAGGTGTGGCATTATATGCACTCTCTTCTCTCGCGTTTAGCAGTGGAGGTTGCGTAATCTCGGGTTTCGAAGACTCATTGAAACGAGAGGCAGGCGAAGCAGTCGCTTCCCGTGTTTTTCATAATGGCGTCTTCCCTCTGCCGTCGACAATATCAGCAGCGGGGCTGAAGTGGAAGCGAAAGTGTGGCTGGCCTTCACCGCTGATGGGAAGATATCATCGCAGACTCTTAAATTCAACAAACTGAATTTTAAAGCGAGAGCGGTAAGGGCCCCGCGTCGCCGAAAATCCGGCGTCTGCAGCGGAGAAAATCACCCGAACCACCCTAACTGCGCAGGCCCCCCACAAGGTGCAAGGTTCTGGTGAACAAAAATTTAATTTCTCGCAGTGAAATCCGCCGGAAAAACAGTAAAGTACGACTTAACCACAACCTACACACATGGTGGCATAGGTTGGCGCACTCACTCATGAGTGCACTCACTCACACTCATTTCAAAGGGGTTGAGTGCCAGTGAGTGTGAGTGCAGGTGAGTGGGAGTGAGCACCAGTGAGTGCCAGTACGAGTGAGTGAGTGCCAGTTACTGTGAGTGGGAGTGCAAGTGTGCGTGTGTGAGTGCCAGTGAGTGTGAGTGGAAGTGAGAGCCAAGGAGTGTGAGTGGAAGTGAGTGTGAATGTAGTGAGTGCCTGTGAGTGTGAACGTGGAGAGTGCTTCTGGGTGTATAGGGGTGAGTGTGAGTGCAGGTGAGTGTGAACGTGGTGAGTGCTTGAACGATAAGCAGAGGTGATATCGGTTCACCTTGCTTGCGGAAACATGGAGGTGCGTTGTGTGTACAAGCTCACTCGCGGTGATGACTTGTCGCGTTAGCAGATTGTGCACGCCAAGATAGAAACCACTCACTAAGGTTGTAATAATCCAAGGTTCAGGCATGAGTGAGACAATGTATAATAAAATGAGCGGATATATTGTATTGCGATAGAAATTATATGGACACTCCAAGCGAACTTCTGCCGTGGTCGTGGACGTCGTCGTGAGGTTCCGTATAAAGTCCAAACACGGTAAAATCGTCGCCGCGTGCCGGCGGTACGCTGCGTGTGAGAGTGCAAGCTTGCGAGGGTCAGCCGACACTTGCTGCTCAATCTCGCGCGCGCGAGGGAAAAGGCGGGGCGGAAGCGCGCTGCTTCGGTCGTGCGTCAGGCATGGGGAGGGGGGGGGGGAGGGGTCGTCTTGCTCTGGCGGCGGTCGCGTGGGCGTCGTATCTCGAAAGCGATCTGCGACGTGGAAAAAGTGCGCGCCCGCGCGGGCCTCCTCTTCAAAGCGATTTGCGATGTGAACTCACGTTCCATATCTTGCATAACTATCACAAAGTGTCCCAAACACAAGGGGTATACTGCCGCTTTGATCGCGTTAACATTTGTTATAAATGTATCTAGACATTTATAACAAATGTTTTGGGTGAAGTTGGAGAAAGATCGATATACTACTTTAAAGCATCGTTAACCCATGCCGACCACGTGGTTAACGTTTGGTTATTAAGCATGATCTATGAAATATTATCAGTAACGTGGACAGCAAGTTATTTGACAAAACAACGAATGCATGATTCATATATAAACGTCGTAAAAGCTATAAAGGTTCGCTGTAAAATGATATAAAATTCCTAGTATGTCATACCAACTTGTCCAAGCATCTACGTTATCAGTGGTATAAAAGTTCGAAAAGCTAAACATGTGGAAGGTATTTTTTTTTAAAGGAAAGTCAAGGTTCTTAGCTGTGCACTGAGGAGAGGTATGGCGCGCCGCCGTGAGCGCCATCTCGTTTCTCTAAAACAAACTGCTCCGCGAAAAGGGTCAATTGACCCTTTTCGCGGCGAGATGGCGCTCACGGCGGCGCGCCATACCTTTCCTCAGCGACCGCGCACGAATACGAAACCATTACCGATTCTACCTTGCTTCTGTGCAGTCAGCTGTCGGAAATGCAACTGAGTTTTCGCTGACACACTGTGCTCCAATCATGCTAGATTGAATCATGTGGACTGAAGACGTGTGCAATAGTTAGCTGCAAAAATAGTGACTGGCATGTTACGGAATAGAATGAATCTGTGTGGCGAAGTTCGCGGAGCGCTGCTGCAACTGTCCGAACGTGTTACCGGCACTTCGTGATGTACGGCTTTCCTCGAGGATACAGAAATTTGCTCATCCGCCAGCCTTGTATCGATAACCTTCAAAGAAGGCTTCATCCCAGGAACGTCGACAACAGTGAGTACCGCTCGTTAAACAATGACGAAGGGAGTAGCGCCGCTTCCTGTCATAGTAGGTTTCGCGCACAGTTTCTGCACTCATTTACCCCAACTGGCACGGAAACTTACGCCCACTGTTTCACCAACGTGTTAAGAATAAGTGAATGGGTGCACACTTGAATATATGCGCACTATATATATACGCACAATAAATGGACTACACCGATGGCGCACGAATGGTCGAAGCTGAATGTTTCGTGACGGTCCACAAGAGTAAGCGAGTTACTAGCTGTAATATATATTTGCTACAAGGTATTACAGTGTACAAAACCGCTACGTTTCAAGCCTTGTGCGCTGCAAGAACAAATCTATCGGAACTGAGCACACCCGCGAGCGATTAGGCAGAAAATAATCAGATAGTGACCGCACCGACGAACTTCACTCAGTCAGAAACTGACAAGCCACTGCTTCAAAATATTTGCCGAACAAAGAGCAAAACACACTAATCCTGATTCATAAGCGCAATGTTTGGATAGCTTGGAATACATATTTAGCCCCGCTTTTAGAACAAGCACCATATACGCTGCTTGCTACGTTTGGATATAGCTTAATCAGCCCCGAAAGCGTTTTTGCATGTTCTCTGAAGCTGTGATCAAAGCTTCGTGTCGTCCACCTAGTCACCGTCTACGATATCTCCAAAAACAGAGGTTTTCTAAGCCGCTCCGGCGTCATACACTTCCATTGTAAACAAGAAGGCAACGGGGGCAGTTGAGGCAAGCAATGGACGCGTCACCACGTGATCAAACATGGCAGCGCCCACGGGATCGCCGCGAAAAGGGTCATCTTTATGACGAAATAAAGCGCACAGAAAAGAGCGAGGATCATAGGGTTTTTAAGACGAGAGCGTTTGAGCAAAAGGTGACTTCGCGCTCCGCTTGCGAGCTCCACGGACCGCGTACGACAGCAGAACTTGGATGAGATGTTCACAACAGCGTATGCTACCCGCGGACTATGTTATTTCACCAAGCCCGAGGGGTGGTTCAGGGCCCCTTAAGGGGACCCTGAAACGATTTTGGACAAATGCACTGAGTCGTTAGCATAGGTTCTTATGATAATTAAGGGACGCATTTAATCGCTCCGCGTAAGGCGTGCAAATTATGAGGTTTAAAAAATATCACAGTTTCGCCCTAAGGGCGAAGCAATGAATGCGATAGCAACACAGCAATGTCATACGAAGTAAGGTGAGCGGCTTTGGTAGCAATATGAATTGTAGTAAACATGAGCTGATTAAGTAAGCAGGTCTGCTGCGGCGTAAGTAGACCGACATGAAGAGAGACTCGATGACCACGAGAAGGCGCGTGTGAAACGATGGTGTTGATGAGAAGCGCTTCCCGTGGGCAGCGCGTGCGAAGGGACACACCTGTAGCGCTGCACTGCCGATCCGGGCAGGATTGCATGTGTAGCGTGCGTTGGAAAATGTCGCCCGACTATTACTAACTGAATGAACAAGCGTGGTGTGAGCGCGCACAAACAAACACGAATAGATCACACTGAATGACTGCAGACAACGACTGTCAAAACGCTGGCAGCAAGCATACGCCGCAACGGGCGAAGGTACGTGCGGTCTATCGCTTCAACGGAAACTGAGCGGCGAATGCACGGCGCATAAAGGTCAGATCCGTGTGGAGATAAGAGACGGTGCGGACGAGCGACGAGCGCGGTTGTTGGCAGAGTAGAAGTGCGCCCCCCCCCGTTCCCTCCGGCGCTGGCTTCCTGCTTCCTTGCTTGCGCGTGGGAGATGAGTGCGTTCGCTCTCCGTGATAGCGCGCGTCCCTGCACGCTTCCGCTCGGGCATACGGCGCGCGGCGAAGATTTTATCTATAGGGAACCTCACGGCGACGGCGACGCCGACGGCAGAAATCCGGTTGAAGTGTCCATATAATTGCTATCGCAATAAAAAAATGTCACAGTTTCGCCCTAAGGGCGAAGCAATGAATGCGATAGACGAGAAAACGATCGCCTGGTGGCGCTGCTGCGCCTCCTGACAGCGCCCCCAATGTGGAAATTTCAAGCAGCGCGGTCGCTCCGCGGTGCAGTCTCCGCTTTGTTTACATTGTTTCACCCGCGCTTTCCTTCGCTGCTCGTGCTCACGGCGCTCCGTTTTCGAAGGCGGCAGATCGCGTGCTTGCTGAACAGCGATGCAAAGACTGCAGTGCGATTTCAAGACGGTTGCCGACGCCAACAGTTTTTTTCGTGGCGGCAACCTCAAGAAAGGGGAGCGTCTGCTTCCACACGTGTGTGGTGTTGAAAAATTGTGGGCGGTGATGTGACAGTGAAAGCCAAGTGCGTGTCGGAGGTGTCCAACAAGATTGTATACGACATCGAGTTAGAGGTACACACCGAGTTCAGTCATTTAGTCACTTTTATTTCTCTATGGTGCAGTCACAAAGCGGTCATGCATGCTTGCAGAGATGTGCAGAGACGGTGACGATTGCGGTTCGTTTCGTTGGTCGCTGGGCGCGCACACACGGTTTCTCTCAATTTGGCTCCCAGGGAGTGGCATCAGCACTGTCGGAACAGAAAGAACGCATGCATTAGGCACCAATAAGCCAATAAAATTAATTAACGATGTAAGTACTACATATGTGCATAATGCCTTATATCATGCTGTATAAATATTTAATGTATATCATGCCTTATTCAATGCTAGAGTCATGGCAACTCATTGCATTATTGAGCAAGGTATCTTTTCACTGGTCATGAGAAATCACTCGTACAAACTGCTCCGCGAAATGAACCCAGGTCACGGTAACCAGCAATTACCTTGGGACCAGCAGCACGAGCGCAAGAATTAGCGATACATGCCTCACCAAAGCAAATCTAGTTTCTCATCGGGCGAATGCCCCGCCGCAGCAAAAGTAAGCTCACACCGATGGCCGGCTACTACACGAAACGATTCTTGGCGGGAAGAGTGAAGCAGGAAGAATGTGCAAGGTGGCAATTACTTTAAAACATGCTTGGATATTGTGAACCCAGAAAGCATGGCCAAGCAACAAACATAAAGCGCGCGTCTCGGGCAGCTGCTTTGCGATCTGCCGCTTACCGACGCATGCGATGACCGTAGCTTGCATTAAATACGGATTGCCACCACACAAAAGACAAGTAACGTGCGGCCCTATTTGTTGCCTGTACAACTAGGAATTTAAGTTGCAGCGTTTGGAAAAAGGATATAATTATCTTGAGCCAGTCTTTGCCTATCGCGAGTGAACTAACAGTACAATCAATTAAATTCGTAGGTTTTACGTGCCAAAAGCACAATATCATTATGAGTCACGCTGTAATCGAGGGTCTCAGGAATAAATTTGACCACCGGGAGTTCTTTAACGTGCACAAAAATCAAAGTACATGGCAAGAACTGTATTCTTGCATTTCGCCTCCATCGAAATGCGACCGCCGTGGCCGGGAATCGAGCTCGCGTCGTCGAGCTTAGCGTCGCTACACGTATGCATTTACCGCTAAGCTAACACGGCGGATTTCACTGTACGATTCAACTACGCGACACGTCTTAATAAACGGCCATGCGCTAAATACAGGCACATTACTATTGCGTTTTTATCGAGCGGCCGTGATATTGCACGCGAATGCGAAAGTACGTGACTTACTTGACTCGGTGCACTGCAGTTATTCACGCTTGTCGTCTGTCCTTCTCGTACCAACTCTCCGGAATTCTGTAGAACTTCACGGGCGGCTTTCGACTTTTCGAGGCTCTTGTGGCAATCAACAACACAGCAGTATGGCGTGCCACCTTTCCTGGTTGATGAGGTCGCGCTCGCCGTCACGAAAACAACGCACGCGGTCGCTCGCGCCGTAGAGAACACGGGCGCGCGCTGGCCCGGCGATACGCGGCCCGGCGGCGACCTTCGACACTTCCATTCTTCCGCCAGGGGAGTGGGCGGCGCTAGTGCCGCGCAGGCAAACTTTAGGTTGCCTCGTCTATAGCAACACAGCAATGTCATACGAAGGTGAGCGGCTTTTAAGGATTTTGAATTGTAGTAAACATGAGCTGATTAAGTAAGCAGGTGTGCTGCGGCGTAAGTAGACCGACATGAAGAGAGACTCGATGACCACGAGAAGGCGCGTGTGAAACGGTGGTGTTGATGAGAAGCGCTGCCCGTGGGCAGCGCGTGCGAAGGGACACACCTGTAGCGCTGCACTGCCGATCCGGGCAGCATTGCATGTGTAGCGGGCGTTGGAAAATGTGGCCCGACTATTACTAACTGTGGTGTGAGCGCGCACAAACAAACATGAATAGATCACACTGAATGACTGCAGACAACGACTGTCAAAACGCTGGCAGCAAGCGCATATACGCCGCAGCGGCGAAGTTACGTGCGGTCTATGCCTGCAACGGAAACTGAGCGGCGAATGCACGGCGCATGAGGGTCAGAGCCGTGTGGAGATAAGAGACGGTGCGAGCTTGCGACGAGCACGGTTGTTGGCAGAGTAGAAATGCGCCCCCCCCCCCCCCCGCTCCCTCCGGCGCTCGCTTCCCGCTTCCTTGCTTGCGCGTGGAAGATTGAGTGCGTTCGCTCTCCGTGACAGCGTGCGTCCCCGCACGCTTCCGCTCGGGCATACGGCGCGCGGCGAAGATTTTAAGTGCGAATGCACTTCTTAAGCGATGATAAGTGGTTCTTGAGGGAAAGGGAAAGGTTGGCGCTATCTTCTTAAGCGACCCCGAAAACTCCGCCGACATCCGCGCTCCTCCTCCTCTCCCCTAGCAACGGCGCGAGGAGCGGAGAGGAGCGTCTGTAGCAACGGCGCAGCGACGTCACGCCCCACGTGACTGCGCGCGCTCCGCCCTCCGCTCCGTGGCTGCGCGCGCCCCGCGCCGGCTCCGCACCGCTCTCCGCGCCGTGACGTCACGGCGCGTTGTGCAGCTGGCGCCTCCGCGCCGTGGCTGCGCGCGCCGCGCCGGCTCTCCCTCTCCGCGCCGTGACGTTACGGCGCCATGCAGCTGGTGTGCCTCTCCCCCCGTTAGGTTTGCACTCACCCTCGGCCGCCGCCTCTCCCCTCGCGCTGACAGCTCCCTCCTCGCCCGGTAACAGCCACTCTCCCCACCGCTCACCCCCTCTCCAACCGCCTGGCGTGTTTCGCTCCGCCGTCACGTGTTGTGTGTGTGGCGCCCGCGCGTCAGTCGTGCTCTCTCGCTGCCGTCTCCTTCGCTCGGCTCTGCAGTTTAGTCGCGCGCGCCCCCTCATAGCATCACCCCGTGCTTCGCACTTCCTCATACTCCCCTTCGGGGAAATGCGGGTTTTTTATCTATACGGAACCTCACGGCGACGACGACGGCGACGCCGACGGCAGAAATCCGGTGGAAGTGTCCATATAATTGCTATCGCAATAAAAAAGATCACCGCCCCTTCCACTCTGTGCAGATGGTCGAACGACGATGCTGTGTTATAATATAGTTACACCGAGTACGTCTTACATGAGCATGTGTTGCACGTGATGCAATTGCGTAAACACAATAAACACAGATCTACAACAGGAACTTATATTGAAACGTTGCGAGGCGAGAAGAGGCAGCGAGTCAGCGACTTCCGACGCTACTCCATGAGTGTCCAGTTCTCTGGTCTAAACCTGCCGAGCCGCCGCCAGAGGCATCGACTGCAGTCACGGACACCGCGCGCGGTCGGCGCGAACACGGAAAAACGCGGATGGCGTCGGCAGCAGCTCTTCGCGTTGCCTCGTTGGTGCTGCTACATATTTGCGGTTCTCTCAGTGTATTTTTTTTTTTCGCGTGAGGTTTCTCCCTGTGTTTTGGCGTGCTTTTTTTTCGTGTGCAAGTTGTGCCGCCCCTTTTTTGCGCGCCAGTAATGACAGCAAGCGACGAGCCCGTTCATGAGCCAACTCTGGCTGACGCTCTCGGTAGGCAGCCTCTTTCGCAGGAGTACGCACTACTCGTGGTCTTCTCATAATCGCATCGCAGCACAGCTGCGATGCGCGTTCGTTATCCGAAAGGGCGCGCCGTGCAGAAACACGTACCTTCTGCTTACTCATCACCTCTCCTCCTCGCGCCCAGCGCGGCCTCTCATTGGTCGCTTCCTCCCCAAGCGCGCCTTTCTCCTCTGCTGGTCACGTGCCCTGCGTGACACCGTAGTCCAGACAGACAGCGAAGACTCGACTTAGAACAGCGCCGCTGTTAAAATGAGCATCTCTACCGATCGCAGCGGCGCCGCTCCCCTGAGTTTTCAGCATCCTAGTTGACGTCAGTTAACTATTGGCTACCCAGGCTGCGTCATCGATAATTTTTCCAACTTTATAGTGAACAAATGTTCGTAATAGTTGAAAGGCTGGCTAATTTCTTTCGGTAAAAAAGTAACAGAAAGAAAATACACAACGGCAATTTATCACTAGACTCAATGACTTCCGGCACACAGCAAGTGTCCTCTGCTTGTGTTACAATGTTCTCGGTGGTTACGAGGGCAGCGCGGTCAATGTTGGTCTCGAGCGTTCTTTTCGCGAGCACCAAGTTACGCCCTTGTTACGTTGTGGGTTGCAAATCTAGCGATCGGCGACATGTCAAGCTGCGACATCATGTCCCTCTGCAGGGCAACATGAGAGCAGAGTGGATACAGCTCACAGGGCTGTCGGTGTCCAATCATCGCCAGCATCTACGTGTTTGCGGCCGTCACGTCACGCCGGAGGATTACTACCACAATAGGGAGTTTTAAATTGCATTAACCAAGTGTATTTCACTTTGCTCCTTGTGAAAATTTTCGGCAGCAACACGATTACACCGCTGCCGAAAATTTATGCCAGCAGCGAAATAGAATACACTTGATTACTGCAACATTAGCTGTGCTTGTATGACTGAGCTCTGCGCCACCAGGTGGCTGCAACATGCGTGCCGCTCACGTTTACGCCTCCGCCCCTCCGGTAAAACGCCCAGTCCTCCTGCGTTTACCGGTATACGGGAGACGCTAAAACTCTCTAATAGTTTTAGCGTGACCGCGCAAGCGGACTGTGCATTTTACCGGATGAGCGGAGGCGCAAATGTGAACGACCTGCACGATGCCCCCCCCCCCCCCCCTCCCCCCAGCCACCTGATGGGACAGAGCCCAACCAGACAAACACAGAACTATAATATAACATTATAACCGAGTGCATTCTACTTTGCTGCTGGTGTAAATTTTCGGCAGGAGCGTAATCGCAAACACGTCTTTTTAGAGGTTTAAAATGTTTTGCACTTGCTTACAGCAATATTAGCTTTGTGTTTGACTGGTTAAGCTCTGCGCCACCAGGTAGGTGCTTCGTGCAGGCCGCTCAGTCCACTCACGTTTACGCTAAAGCCCCTTCATCACAGGGGTAGTAGTGCGGATGAGCTTTATTTAACTCCTCCGCATATCCGTCAGAACGCCCAGCTCGCCTACGGCCACCGGAATACTGGACACGCTCGGCGCTGTGGCAGAACGCTCGCAACACACGCTGCTTGGGTAGCTCTCGCTGGGGATCGATGGCCAGGCGGCTAACAGAGAGGTTGGCGAGGCTTAGCGTGCTGACTCCAAGACAACCGGAAGTAAACGACGCGACGCCACATCATGAAGCAGAGCCAGTGAAGGCGGAGCTTAGCCCCGATCACTCGGCGAACGAGTTGAGGAGAAAAAGCATGGCTAGGGAGAAGGGTAATTTGTAATCGTCCGTAGCCCTTAATATGAGACTTCACTTATATACTAGCTGTGGCGCGAATGTTTTACTGTAGCTGTACCCTGTGCGTCTACAAAATTTGTTCAAACCGTTTCAGGGACCCTTTAACTCACCAGATTCTTGGCCAATTCCCCATAGTGGGTATAAGCCAGTCTTGAAGGCAAACAAACGAACAAATGCGTTAGTGCATTGCAGCAAACGAAGAAGACAAAGATGTGTGCAAGCGCGTGACCGACCGTGCGTCGCGAGCTATAGAGAAGAAGACAAGAAGCTGAGGAAGGCTGTTCGTCCGCTCTGGTCTGCGAGCACATCCTGAACCATGGGCGACAAGACCAAGGTGCTCGAGGAGCAAGTACCTCGAGGGACGCCGCAGACGGGGACCCGGCCCTCGCAGTCCGCGGTCGACGATCCGGCAGCTCGGTTATCGGACGATGCTTCGAGCAAGCAAGCCAAACGTGGCGATAGCTCCAACGTGAGTGGCGGCCGAGCATCCTGCACACTCCTGAAGTGTTAGTTTAAATTAAATTACGAGTCTTAGTGCCCCACAGCAGTTCACGCACCTGTCGTAGTTGAGGGATGGCTGTGCGCTATTTCTGACCACTTGGGGATCGTTGGGGACGTTGAAAAGAAAGTGTACAATAATTGCTTTCAGTGGCCGTATAATCCCATGGGTATAGAAACTCGGACGTGAACATATAAATTACCATTGATCCAATAGCGTAACAGAATGGGGAGTAAGAAATAATTAGGATAGATTAAACTAGAAGACGGCCACGGATTGGATGGTGTAAAAAATTGGAGAATTTGTAGGCATAAGGTGACGAAATACAGGGGTAATGGAGGTCGTTGGGAGAGTGCCTTCGCCTTGCAGTGGATGTAAATTAGACCTGTGATTACAGTGGTGGGAATATTTAACGTTCACTGCAGTGAATTGTACACGGACGTTTTCTTGTGTTCCGTCGCCATGGGAATGCGGTCTCCGCGGCTGGGAATCAAGCTCACGGCCACCTTTGACACCGTGCCCGCGACCTCGCTTTCCGTATCCGAACGCCATTGCGCCACCGATTGACCGAGGCGGGCTGACAACTTATGGCAGTCTCCAAATTAGTGCCGTATTGTATAGGTCGATCGCTTTAGTAGATACTTTCGATTTTGGGCGGCGTTACATCTATGGTGCTTGCATGGTAACAACGCAAATGCACGTACAGAGGACAAAGTAACAAGTGACGAGGACAAGTACGTTGTTACTTCGTCGCGTGTCCTTTATTTCCGTTGTTACCCGAGCACCACGGAAAGCCTCCAACTGGCCCAATCCGTCGCGCTCTATATTTATAGGTCATATCCTTGGAGCACGCACTCTCACTGGTGCGATATGTATCTCGTCGATGCAATAAAAAAAAGTTTAAAAAATCTGAAAATGGTGATGTTCCAGGCTCGCGATCGGTCAAGGGAGCGGTCCTTTAGAGTACGTTCCACAAGCGCCCGGCTGCCTCTTGCTTCTCTCTGCGTGCTCCTCTTCTTTCTTTTGCTCTTCTTATTAGTTTATTATTATTATAGCTTATTAGTTTGCCATCTGGATTCATCGAAGCTCCTTTTCTAGACAGTGCAGAAGCTTGAAGTCTGATACAGTTTTAGAAAATCTGGAGTTGTTTTCCATTTTCGCATTCCGACCGGTGATTTGCCACTGCAGAAGGGGATTTAAAGCTGTATAGTTTAAAGAATAAGAGTTTAAGAAAAGCGCTAGATTTCTAGCAAGTCAACATCGTATCATCACTCGGCGACGTTTCACTAAATATGGTGTGTCTGGGCCGCGACCTGGCGATGTTGTAGAAAAACTAAGCAACCAACACTCGTTCTCCAGCTGTGGTGCTTGCAACGAGGTCAGTAAGTAACTGCAGATCACTCGAGAAAGCCTGTAGGGTACGCGCTAAATAAATCCGTGATCCAAAGAAACGTCTTATATACGTGCACGCTAATATTTATATCTCCCTCTTTAGGCGCAAAATATTGTTATGAAAACAAGGTGTCTAAGTATCCATTTACATATAGCAAGCATGGTAGTGAGCTTGTCGAGTCTGATAAAGGGATGAGTGTTGTCAAGAGTAGCAATTTTATAGATAGCAATTTAATAGCAATTTTATAGACCTGTCGATTTTCTTTGCATTGTGCTGATTTAGCGATGAACGAAAGGAAAATCTGGCAATGTTTTGGCAAAGACAAGATTGATGATTTACGGGTCACCAATTTATTTCGTGATGTTCAGAGCCACAGATCACCGGCATGGTTGAGGCGCTTTATGTACCATTAATTTGGCCCCGTACTCCTCGCGCTGGCTCGGTGTCTATGACTTTCATCTGGTGAACACGACGTCGCGGGTCCGATTCCCTACCCCGGCGGGGATATCCCTTATGGAAATTTCTAGTACATTTCATTGAATGTTTGTCAGATATTGTTACTAGAACCTACCAACATTCAATTCAAATCTTACCAACAGCCTTTAGACTAGTTAAAACTTCCTAGTAACATTCTATCAACAATTCGCCACCGACGTTAACTTGAAATATGTTCATAGACTTCCTGTCAACTCCTTACTAACTGCCTATAAACATTTCTCTTTATACTTCCTAGTAACATTCTTTAAATTTTTGTAACGTTCGTAATAATAATTGACTAACATTTTCCTTGGACATCCTACAAACATTGTGCTGACAATTGGCCACGACATTGAATTGAAACATGTTTACATACTTTTGTGAACATCTATCCAGTGTTGTACAAGATTTGTTTAGGCACATCGAGACTTTGTCAACTATTTCAAATCTCCTATGAACATTTTCTCTTTAGACACTTTGAAAACATTTTCCTATGTCGGCCGCAATGTTTGAATTAATGCATGTTCACCACTACTTGGTATATTTCGCACTAACGTGGAAAGTTACAACTATAGATGCCATACAAGGTACCAGTATATCAACACGTGCACTGCTTCCTAGAACGCCGAAAGCCGCAACTGTGCAGTTCACTGCGCTGTGCCCATTAACATCGGGTCACCTTGCAATATAAAAATGCAATATGAACGTTCTTGTGATAAATTATCTAAGCTTTTGGCATACTAACTCAAACAAACGAGCATTTTAGCGAAAGTGCTGGAGTGGCTTCGTTTAACTGGCAGAATAAGGAGAACTGAAGTTCACGTTTTTATCTCCTTTTATTGCGATAGCAATTATATTGTTACACACGAGGTGTATAATGTCGAACCAGATGAATCTGATTGAGAGCGTTTCGAGCGCGGTCCCGAGGCAGCTTGGCTCACGTCGTTCTCGCTTCCACCTGGTTGTCTGTGCGGCAGCCGTGGTTCATGGCAAGAGCTCGTAACATTTCCCCGCTGGCAGACGAAGCCCGCCGGGCGAGTCAGTCATCTCGTGGATTGTAACACCTCAGACGCGCGACGTGTGTCACTTCAGCCTTGGCCGAGCGTCGTCCACTGCTCGTGAGACGCGCAATGCGATAGTTCACTTCGCTGAGGCACTCCAGAATAACATAGGGGGCGACGTAGGGGGCGAGAAACTTCTGGCACAAGCCACGCTTCCGCAACGGCGTCCAGAACCACACAAGGTCACCAGGATCGAAGTAAACGTGGCGGTGACGCCCGTCATAGCGTATCTTGAACCAGTCCCGCGATGTCAGGGTGTGTATAGCGTAGGGAGGCGTCGCGCTTCTTCTACTCGACAGAGGGTCTCATCAATTGACTCGTTGTCATGAGCGAAGTAGGGCAATATGGTGTCGAGGGTGTAGCGCGGCGGAAACGAATTCCTCGTGCTCAAACAAGAGCTCGCTGCGCTCCGGGCACAGAACGCGCAGCTTCTAGTCAAAATTACCACTCTGGAGGCAGGTAGTACGCCCTCCACCCCCGCGTCACCGCCCCCTCCCCTCCCCAAAATTACCGTCGCCGTTCCGGAACCTAAGCCCATGTGCGTCGCTCCGTCCGTCTCGGAGCCCTCTAACACTGAACAGCGTTTTCAGGCTATTGAAAGCCCTATGACTGCTCTGGTGACACAACTCACCACCATGAGCAAAAGCATCGAAAATCTCTCCAATACCGTCATCCATCAGGTGACGAGTAACATTAAGGCTTGGCTCCAGGATATCAACGCTCGCAGCCGCAGGGCTAGTCCCCTCAAGGACGTTAACC
Source organism: Dermacentor silvarum (assembly GCF_013339745.2). NCBI lineage: Eukaryota > Metazoa > Arthropoda > Arachnida > Ixodida > Ixodidae > Dermacentor > Dermacentor silvarum. Next base: position 61,866,614 of record NC_051161.1, read on the forward strand.
GCCCCTCTAAATTTTCTTATACCAATGACCTCGCCGAACTCTCTGAGGACTCCGAATCCCTACTTGCACAAGGCACCAATGTAGGGGCCGAGTCCATCCCAGCCACCCCAAATTCTCAGTATGGCGGTAGCACCTAAACGCTTACCCCCATCGCGAACCCGAAAACCTCAACTACTTTCTCTAATTCAGTGGAACTGTAGAGGCTTCAAGGATAGGGCCAAACGGGCCAATTTCAGCCTCTATCTCGAAACCTTCGAACACCTGTGCGTGGTCGTTGCCCTTCAAGAGCCCGGCAATGCCGTGCGCCTCACAGGCTATAACACTTTTCAGCGGGACCCATTCACCTGCCTTCTTGTACATAAAACCTTAACTGCACAAGAAGTCGACCTCGACCTCTCAATACCCTACTCGTACACCATGGTCACAATCCTTCCCCTGCGCAGAGCCGACCCCCCGGTACACATCCTTGACATTTACTGCCGACCTAAACTCAAAAAGATCACTTTCGCTGACACCTTCACCAGGGCGCTGAAGACCGCAGGGCGCGATCCCCTCCTAATAGTGGGCGACTTTAACGCCCCTAGCAGGCTTTGGGGCTATCGCAAGGAAGAGATGCGTGGAAGGAAATTCGCGGAGCTAACTTCCACGCTGGGCATCACTCTTCACACCGACCCTGCGCAACCAACTCGTCTAGGTAACTCTGTGACCCGGGACACCTGCCCCGACCTTACCTTCACCAAAAACATCAAACACGCAGACTGGGTCAATACCGAGGAAACCCTCGGCAGCGACCACTGCATTCTCAGCACCACACTCTAAACACGACCCCTACAACGCCCCATCACACAGGCTCACGTACCCAACTGGGACGCCTTCCGACAGTCCGTACCTGCCTCTCCCATTCTTCACAATGGTTATTCCCAGTGGGCCAAATCCATACTCCAAACACTAAGACAACACGAGACCGCAATACAACTCACGGACAGCCATCCGGACGTGGATAACCACCTCCTCCATCTTTGGGAGGCCCGTCGCAGCCTCACAAAGAGATGGCGCCGGCAAAAACACAACCGCAAACTCCGCATGCGGATACTGGATCTCACCCAGAAGGCGGCCGAGTACGCTGCCCAGCTCGCCGATTCAAATTGGGTAGGCCGATGTAATACTGCCGCCAGGCAAATGTCTGGCCGCAATACATGGAGACTCTTCCGTAGTCTCATCGACCCCGCGCAAACGCGAGGCGAGACACAAAGACATCTACATCGAGCCTTTCACAATTTTCAGGGCTCTACAACACAGCTAGCTCTCTCGCTCCGGGACCGCTATCTCTGCACTGAGCAGGACCCGCGAGGCCCCGAGTATCACTACGCAGGCAGGGAGAACTCGGAACTGGACGCTCCTTTCCAGTTACACGACCTCCGTGCGGCTCTTGCCAAAATGAGGCGGGGCACGGCTCCCGGGCGAGACAAACTCACCGTAAAAGTCCTAGCAAACCTACCCGATACTGCACACCAATCGCTTCTCGAATACATCAATGTTATCTGGTCCGGAGAAACACCCCTCCCCCTAGATTGGAAAACATCTCTAGTAACCTTCATACCAAAGGCAGGGAAACCCATCAACACTGATAACCTTAGACCCATTTCTCATACTTCCTGTGCGGGGAAGCTAATGGAAACTATGGTCAGGGATCGTCTCTCCTCCTACTTGGAAGAGCGTAACACTTTCGCTGACTCCATGTACGGCTTCAGACCCAACAAATCTGCGCAGGACATCCTCCTACAACTACACCACGAAGTCCTCACTCCCATAGAACACCCCCACAATGACAAGATCATTCTAGCGCTTGACCTTAAGGGAGCCTTCGATAACGTTAAGCACGAAGTCATCCTAGCTCACCTCAATGCCACTAACTGTGGCGATCGCACTTTCAACTATATTCGAAATTTTCTCACTGACAGGGCTGCGTACATTCGCATCCAAGATCAGGAATACGGCCCTTACCCACTGGGCACGCGAGGCACACCACAGGGCGCTGTGTTGTCGCCTCTCCTTTTCAACTTAGCTATGGTACAGCTCCCGGCCCGGCTGGATGCTGTCGACGGGGTAAAGCATGCGCTTTATGCCGACGACATCACCCTGTGGGCCACACACGGCAACCTGGGCAACATGGAGGACAGCCTGCAAGCCGCAGCACATATAGTGGACGAATATGCGGCATACTGCGGCCTCCAATGTTCCCCACAGAAGTCAGAATTCGTGCACATTCGGCCCACGCCGAAGTGCTATTCGTCCATTAACCTTTCCCTGCATAGCGGACCCATTAACGAGGCACATGAGATCCGTGTCCTTGGACTGCACATACACAAACACCGCCGAGTAGGGACAACACTTCACAAACTCCGTAAGGTTGGAGAACAGGTGGGCCGCATGGTCCGCCGGGTTTCCAACAAGCGGGGGGGTCTCAAAAGCAAGGATGTGCTTCGTATCGCACAAGCTTTTGTCACGAGTCGCATCTTGTATGCGACACCATACCTGCACTTACGGAAACACGATGAAGATTTTTTGGAGGTCACCCTCCGCAAAATCATCAAGCGAGCCCTAGATCTCCCCATCTCTACCTCCAATGCGAGACTTCTTGCCTTGGGGGTGGTCAACACCTACCGGGAGCTTCGGGAGGCTCACTTGACAAATCAATACACCCGCTTGGCGCAGACCCCGTCAGGCAGACGACTCCTAGATCGCCTACACATCAGGCATGAATTCCACACACAGGAGCGGGTACGAGTGCCCGAACACTGGAAATACGCGATCCATGTTCGACCCCTCCCCACCAATATGTCCCATGAGTCACACACTGGTCGCCGGGAGGCGCGGGCTCTTGCCCTCCGACGCCACTACGGCTCCAAACAAAGCGTATTTTACACGGACATCGCCGGCCCTTACCATGGGGTTTGGTATACGGCCGCCGTAGTCCACCAAGACAGGCAGGTGGATGGTCTCTCCTTCCGTGCACCCAATGCTACCCATGCTGAAGAGGTGGCCATAGCCCTAGCTATCTCACATGACACTTCCAAAACCATCATATCTGACTCCAGAGGAGCCTGTCGAAATTTCCAGCTGGGTTGGATCTCACCCCTAGCTGCTCAAATTCTTCGACCTTGCCCGCGGGTAGGTGACCCCTCTCCCCGCTCACTAATCTGGACCCCCGGCCATCAGGAACTCACAGGCAATGAGGCAGCCCACGCTGCCGCCCGCGCACTCATTCCCCGGGCAACTGCCTCCTCCACCGATGACCACTCTGATCCAGAATATAATCCTCCTCTTCTCACTTTTAAAGACATAAGTACCCATTATCGGGACTCTCACCGCCGCTTTCCTGCGCTCTGCAAAGGGCTCAAGAAGGCGGACGAGAGAATTCTTCTTCGCCTATTCACGAATACGCTACTGTGCCCGGCAGTGCTCAAACACTTTGACTCTTCCTTTTCCGGCCTCTGCCGGTACTGTGGGGAGGTGGCTGACACTTACCACATGGTATGGGCATGCCAACTCAATCCTTCTCTAACCCCCAACCCCAACCCAACCCGAGAGGACTGGGAGGCGGCCCTGCTGGGCTGCCTGGACCTTCCGGCTCAACAGGCCATGGTCCAGCGTGTCACGACAGCGGCCACGACCAATGGGGTCCCTGAATAGGGACTCCACCTAGTATTGTAGGGAGCTGGCCCACTAAGGGCTGGTTTTCCCGAACAACCTCTATGTAGATAACACCTTAATAAATGTTTACCACCACCACCACCCAGAACACCGGCAACAGTCACCAACGCCGCGCGCGTTCGGAGCGAGCGCGGGCAAAACGCCGACGGCGTCGACAACAGTTCTGCGCGTTGCTGGTGCTGCTGCATGTCCAAGTTTATACAGCTGATAAAACTACTATCCTGACTCCGCATAGCTCTCTACTAAGTCGCTATCGCAATTGATGCTTCGCCTTTCGGGTGAAACTGCGACAATTTTTGTTACCTACAACTGGTCACCACTTGAAACAAACAATGGAGCCAGTGGAAACAGTGGGTGTGGGAGTGGATTGAACTGTAATTTTTAATTGAAATGTAGATATAAAGCGGGATCCCACATCTTCCACATTAGCAGCCACAGCAGCCGTCCCCCTGTCAACTTTCTTGGGCATGTGTGGATGTTCCCCTCACCAACCAGTGCCCCTGATTGGCGGATGTGGAACATCATTTAAACAAACCCGTCACGTAGTACGTGAACTGAGGAGCACTCCCCCCCCCCCCCCCCTCCCCACCCTCCCCCAACTAGTCGATAAGCCCTGGATGCCCTGTATGCCCGTTGAATAAACGCAGCCGAAGTCGAGGCCTGTACTATGCAATGAACGGGATGAATAAGGGGATTCGGTCGAGGGGCTTAATTTTTGGGCTTCATTGTCTGTTTGCTTCATAGCGTTGTAGCTTACATCCAGCTGCACGTTTAAGAACCCCAGCATAATCAAAATTGACCTAAAGCCCTCCACTACAGCCTTGCTCGTAGCCCCGGGGTTATTCCCATGAATCAATCAATCATTAAGCGTTGTACTTAAATTATTGATTTATATTGAAATTCGCTGGGCACAGCGTAATTCAAGTGAATCCTCTACCCTAAATACAGCGCACACATTGTTTCGCTTTCTTTCAAAACAGTACGCTCGCTTGCAAAAGTAAACGCAGATGAGGCAAATAATTAATGCAGAAACATAAATTATGGTGTTTAACATGACAAAAGCATGATTTAATTATAAGCCACAGCGTAGTGGGGAATTATGAATAATTTTGGCCACCTGAGGTTCTTTTTCGAGCACGCAGTGCACGGTACACTTGCGTTTTTTTTTTTTTTATTTCGGTCCCATAGAAATGTGACCTCCGCGGCCGGGATTTGATCCTGCGACCTCGTGCTTAGCAGTGTAACGCCACCGCCACTAAGCCACCTCGGCGTCGCCCCCTGCGAATAGTATACAATCTGTCGCGGTACAGTTGTGACGGAAACACAGAGGTCATTTTTCTTGGCGCTCTTCGGCGATCCCTGGTCCTTGCACCAATAAACCGCATGTATCATCATGAAACGCAATGACAGTGTGACCACGTGTGACCACGTGTGTCCATCTAGGCGCCATCCTGTGTTCAGCCACAAACTGCCTGCCCTGCACCTGCTCTGCCACGCCAAGTGGTAACCGCGTTCTTTTCCCACAGGCATCTGATCAGCAGGCCAAGAACGCCAGCCCTCGGTCGCGCAAACGCAAGCCGCGAGGAGGATCCTGGTTATCGCCCAGAAGAAGCGTGAGTGAATCCTTTAGTATCTGCTGAAATTTCTGAATCGAATGGAATAAGGATATTCGAGAAGAACGACCTTCGAATATCGCATACGTCCTATAGTTTGTATTGTTTTGTTTTCATTCCTATGCCGGTAGTGACATATACCGTATTTACTATATTACAACGCGCCCTCGATTCTTACGCGCGCCTGAGTTTTACGGCCAGGAAAAAAAAAAAGCCTTCGATCGTAATACGCCCCTCAATTTTCGTACATTAGGAAATTATAAATTCACAACCCTTGATTGTTCCCCTACTGGATTTTCATAATAAGATACAGAGTAATGAGGATTTGTTGCCAAAAAGGCTGTTAAATGACGGCTTGTCACTATTGCACGTTTAGTTTCTTACTCGAATCTAACGTGCATGTATGTTTCGTGAGTAAGTTTTCGGGGAAGAAAGTGTGCGTCGGAATTGTCTAAAGAACAGTTTGCGTGGCGAGTCCGTTGGATGAAAGAGGGCTTAATTGTCAACATTACGTGATACGTGCATGTAGTGCCAGTACTCTGGATATTGTAAATAATAAACAGCTATATGTTCGCTTACATAATGCGCCATGAAAATGAAATTGCTTAAACAAGGGAACAACATCTCACCAGATTCACAGGGCAGTGTATGTTGAGCGAGATGAGGGCTACACTATATATAGGCATCGCAGATAGTTTTAGTTGGACGCAAACTTGGCAAGTGTGCCCCGAAGGACAAATTGCTTTGCCTAAACCGAGACAACGAGGATTCGTGTGCTGCATAAAAGCGATACATTTTAATTGAACGATAGGAGGAGGAAGCAACTTTATTCAAGAGAAATTTCAGGGCATTGTAGATGACCGCTTGTCTGCGGCGACCTCTTCCACCCTGGCAATGATTGATTTTTTGTAGTTTTATTGCGATAACAATTATATGGACACTTCAACCGGATTTCTGCCGTTGCTTTCGCCGTGAGGTTCCCTATAGATAAAATCTTCACCGCGCGCCGTATACCCGAGCGGAAGCGTGCGGGGACGCGCGCTATCACGGAGAGCGAACGCACTCAATCTCCCACGCGCAAGCAACGAAGCGGGAAGCCAGCGCCGGAGGGAGCGGGGGGGGGGGGGGGGGGGCACTTTTACTCTGCCAACAACCGCGCTCGTCGCTCGACCGCACCGTCTCTTATCTCTCCCACGCGCAAGCAAGGAAGCGGGAAGCCAGCGCCGGAGGGAGCGGGGGGGGGGGGGGGGGGGCGCATTTCTACTCTGCCAACAACCGCGCTCGTCGCTCGCCACACCGTCTCTTATCTCCACGCGGCTCTGACCTTTATTTATGCACTGTGCATTCGCCGCTCAGTTTCTGTTGAAGCGATAGACCGCATGTACCTTCGCCCGCTGCAGCGTATGGGCTTGCTGCCAGCGTTTTGACAGTCGTTGTCTGCAGTCATTCAGTGTGATCTATTCATGTTTGTTTGTGCGCGCTCACACCACGCTTGTTCATTCAGTTAGTAATAATCGGGCAACATTTTCCAACGCACGCTACACATGTAATGCTGCCCGTATCGGCAGTGCAGCGCTACAGGTGTGTCCCTTCGCACGCGCGCTACCCACGGGAAGCGCTTCTCATCAACACCACCGTTTCACACGCGCCTTCTCGTGGTTATCGAGTCTCTCTTCATGTAGGTCTACTTACGCCGCAGCACACCTGCTTACTTAATCAGCTCATGTTTACTACAATTCATATTGCTACCAAAGCCGCTCACTTTACTTCGTATGACATTGCTGTGTTGCTATCGCATTCATTGCTTCGCCCTTAGGGCGAGACTGTGACATTTATTATTCAGGGGACCGTATTAGGGTCTCCCACTGTATTGAGTGATAGGAAGTTCTTCGGCAGATATCTGGCGTTCACTCAGGAACTGGTTGTCGTGGTACGACGAGTCAATACTGACGCATGTTGCTATAAAAACGCAAGACAGTATTGAGCAGCCTACATTGGCTTTAATGGCGACATGAAGGGACTATATTGTTATTACATGAAGGGACTCTCTCTCTATATATATAAGCAGCTTTCTCGTGCTCTTTGCTCGTCCGCTGCTATCTTGGTGCAGTTTTCTTTATAGGTGCAAACACTGGTGCCTCTGCGTAGGAACCGCAACAGAGTATTAGGAAGTATCCACTTGTATCGGTCTTTCTTCGCCGAGGCTCCTATAAACCGTGTTATTCCTTATGTGCCAACAGACAGAAATATATCTGATTTTGAGTAGTGAACTCTTCGACCAACTACGGATCGAATAACCAAGGCTAGTCGATTCGTGTTCTGAATTTCGAATTGCATACCCCTGATTATGAGTAACCATGGGTACGGGTTCGTAGGGTATTGACTCTTTTCCCGGCGCTCCCATGGGCGCTCCCATGTTTGATCACGTGGTGACGCGTCCATTGCTTGCCTCAGCTGCCTCCGTTGCCTCCGTGTTTACAATGCAAGCGCGTGACGCCGGTGCGGCGCAGCAAAACCTCCGTTTCGACGCATATCGTCGACGGTGACTACGTGGACGGCACGAAGCGTTGGCCCCAGCTTTAGAGGACATGTAAGTGCTTTCAGAGCTCATTACGCCTTGTACAAACGGCGCGAGCAGCGTATAGGGTGCTTGTACTAAAAGCGGGGCTAGAAATGTATTCCAACCTGTCCAAATTTCCCGCTTATGAATTAAATCAGGATCATTGTGCTCGTTATTTATTTGGCAAACATTTTGAAGCAGCGGCTTGCCATGTTTCTGACTCAGTAAAGTTCGTCTGTGCGGCCACTGTGCGGCCACTATCTCCGAATGTGATCGCCCCAGGATGCCCAACTTTCTTTGCTTACCCCCTCCCCTTTCCAGTACTACCGCTAAACTGAATACTGATTCCGCGAAATTGAATGAGTATGAGCTTTAAGAGTCCGCATCGACAATTTGGCTGTTTGCAGAAGTTGGTAAGTTTATAGTTTTTCCTCACATAAATAGAACGGGCAAGAAAGACAACGGCGAGCCACTGTAGTGCGGCAAAGCACAAGCCCGTAGATTTTCAAGTTTTCCTCTGTAGAGGTAATTACTTACAAATTAATTTCGCCGTATATTACAGGGGAAAATTTAAATATTTGTGCTTGAGTCAACAACGTATTTCTCTTACTTGACTCTTTTCTTTAAAGCGTAGTATACGCTTATAGGACACGTGACCGGAATTTTCTTGGGGTCTCAGACTCACTGCTATACTGAAGCGCGCACAAAACCGTCTATACAGTTTGAGTAAACCTTACCTTCTGTGTGGTTTTGGTGAATCTGGGTCCAAGCGAGCCGAATTGAATATGATATTGGCGTGGCCTGCGTTTGAGTGAAATCCTAAGCTAAGTATATATTTCACGAGTTAGCGAGAGTAAGTTCTGCGTATTTTGACCACTTGTGGCGCTGCAGTAAGCTCTGCAGTAAGTATCGCGAGCACCCATGATCGTTGCCTATACAAAAATGTGTTACGACTGAAGCCAGGCCGAAACGTTTGTTAAAACTGCATTTCGTACGAGTGCACTTTTGCACTGCTGCGCAGTGCACCGGATCCTTTAACTTCACCTTTGAAACAAACAAAGTTTCAGCTTGTTCAACTCCATTTATATCTATTTCGTTTGTTTCTATGCTAAGTAGGGACTTTCTATGGGCCCACAAAAGATGTCGAAAGTACAATTACTGTTTGCTGTTTTATCTTACGCTGATCGATTGTGATTGACTGTTTGTTCCGAGCGCAGGTATATCTGTGTGCAATGGTCATGTTATGTCTGTAACCCCCCCTATGCCACGTCATGTTTATCTGCTGTGTTAGTCTATTTATGTATCCCCCCCCCCCCTCCCTTTTCCCGCACTAATACTGATAGGGCCTGTGGGTATATAGTAAATAAAAAAACAAAGATGAAGGTCAAAGGATCCGGTGCCATATGCAGGTCAAGGATACAACTATGATAATTATACACCAAGGAAATGGCAGAAAAGTCAGGGATTTAAGTTTTCTAAACAAAATGTTACTAGATTTGGTGGTACACCTAGAACAAGAACGGCGTTATGCAGGCAAGGAACGCTCCTGGAGCGTACACGAACCGCCAGCATTGCAGACAGTCCACGTACACGAACCGCCAGCATTGCAGACGTAAGTACACGTACACCCGACGTGCATGGCTTTCCTCTCG